>NC_091752.1:56952219-57099719 GCF_043380555.1 Nothobranchius furzeri
TAAAAAAGCTCTAAAGCTTCTCTGAGTTTCTCTCCCTCTCAGCCTCTCTCACTCAGCTATGAACGCCCGGTAGGCGGACGGGAGACTGCGGGACAAAGTGGCGCGTTATATACTTTTAACAGACTGGAGAAGCAGAGAACGAAATCTGCCCAGACCACGCAGAGAGTCAAAATGTCAAATGTACGGAAGCAGAGAACGAAAAACACCAAATAAAAGTCCTGAAAAGCAGCATGCTTATACCAAACTTGGCAAAATTTGACCAAAAACCGATTAATTAACAGCAGTAACAAGTCTGAATTTAAGCTAGGTCAAACGACCCTCTGAACTTGACCACACGTGTTTAGAATTAGGAATAGATTAAAAAAAATGAAGAATTTCCATTTAAATACTTGTCTTACCTACAATCGAAGCAACAGCATCATCCCGCTGTTTCTTCTTTTGTCTATTTACTGCCCTGGACTCCTGCAGCCTTTTCGGAGCCATGACCGTGCCCGCTGCGCTGCATCCTCCGCCGGGGTGTGTGTGTGTGTGTGTGTGTGTGTGTGTGTGTGTGGGGGGGGGGGGGGGGGGGGGGGGTTGACGGTGCGACCCGGTCCATCTCCTTTCCGTTTTGTATTGTTTTCTCTCTGTAAACATGCTGTTAACTTGCTTTGCACATCTTCTAATTGAAATCTGTCTGTATCATATACATATTATTTTTTTCATAAGCTTGAGTTTGGTGCCCCTCCCCCGGCGTGGTGCCCTACGCGCTGTGCGTGGTGTGCCTGTGCGGAGCGCCGGCGCTGGATACGCTGGGCCGTCTGCTGGGTAAAACCGGGTGGAACACAGAGGTCTCCGAGAGCTCCACAAGCCAGCACCCGCACAGCAGACAAGCGCCGCGGCAATCAGAGATGCGCAGAGCTGCCGCTGGGGAGAACCGGGTGGAAAACATCGGTTTCCATCTGAGAGCTCCACAAGCCGGCAGCCCGTGCAGCAGACAAGCGCCGTGGCAATCAGAGATGCACCGAGCCGCGGGGAGGGGACCATACCAATAGTCGGAACCCAGCTCCACCAACATGTTATACTTCTACCCATTTTCTAAAATGCAGCGTTATGTTAAATGCGCTGGGTTTTACCCTATTACAATTAAATGTCATGGTTAAATAGTACATGTTGAAATCTAAGTTCATCTAGTGCAAGAGCGGCAGTGACCTAAAATACAAAAATATCATTTTACTTACGGAAAACTCTAACTCATGTCAGAAGAGGGGAGAGTTTTGCAGTGTAAGGGGGGCCCATGTCTGTGTTCGCCTTGAGCCCCCAAATTACTAAATCCGCCACTGTCACAGCTAAGTATAAGGACAATCCCCTCCAATGGGCAGTCTCATCTAGCTACACTGTTTTGTTGCATCGAAAGAGTGGGGGATTTTCGCCCTCTGCTGGCTAAAGCTAGAACTGCACGCTAGTTTCTAAGAACATGACAGAAAAAAATAAGATGGAGCATTGCCGCTCTCCATTTGTCTGAAAGTGGGTACTACACATTTGATTTTTTTGCCATTTAGAAGAGAATATTTTAGCCTCCTTTTCATTAATGAAGGTTTAAAATTTTAAATCGTTCTTGTCTTCTTGGGAATATTAAAATTAGAGAGGAGTAGGAGTAGAAGGAGAAGATGAAACTGGAAATATAAAGTTGTAAGAGTTACTGAATAGAAACTTTCTGTAATAGATACTTTCTCTAAAATAAAATAAAATCTATAGCATTTTGGTGTTGGTCACAGGGAAAGTTGTTCTAAGAGACATTTTCTTTTATTATCAATTATTATTTCTTGTAGCTAAAACAAAGTAAAAGTGCATTTATACACCAGTGTTAAACACACTGGTTGTGTGGTGGCAAGTCCAGCTAGCTATGCTGTTTTGTTGCGTAGAAAGAACTGGGACTACGCGCCCTCTGCTGGCTAATGCTAGAACAACACTCTAGTTTCTTAAAACATTAGAATCAAAGGGACGATGGGGAGTTGCCACCCTCCGATGTCTGAAAGACGGTACTACACTTTTGTTTTTAGCTATGTAGAAGAAAATATTTTAGCAGTTTTATCATTGATAAGGCTTTTAAAACGTTTAATATTTATTGTTGTCCTCTTGGGAATATTAAAACTAAAGGATGTTTCTGAGTTTCAGGAAAGAACCACCCTCTCCATGTTTTGAAAAAAATGCATGCTCTGTTTACAAGTAGCTGCCACCCTTGTAGCACTTCTTCTAGCAGTATCTGAAATGAATTTCTCCAAATAGCATGCAAAACTTTAGCTTACCTGTTGAGCAGAAAACCGGCGATAGAGGCATCTGTGGGGAGCCCAACCTTCACTTTCAGTGCACGCCATCATTGAAGAGTCTCCTAAAAAACTCTGGTCTTATTTCTCACTTTGGAGGCCTTTCTCTTCTTATCATAGACTTCTAAGACACTTCTTCTCTTGCGACCCTCCACCATTTTCAAAAGAACCCAGTGAGAACAGTGAGGAATGAAGGCATATCGCTCTACACATAAACAGATTGCACATGCGCAGGAAGAGAAAACTAACCCGGCAACGCGCCCGTACGACGAAGGCTTCACAAGAATGATTGACAGTTATGCGGACCAATGATTCAAAAGATCCACTCGGACAAAAAAAAACACCCTCTGCTATACCTTTAATGTTCACACAAACCATACATTTATTTACATTTTATATGAAAACAAATAAAGGAGCATTTATTGCATCACTACAGGCTAAAATTTAAGGCTGATTATACTGACACTGCTCCAGCATGTCAGATCTGTTGGATTGCCACGATGCAACGTCGTATGGGCGATCCAACACTGTTGGATCGTCGGTTGGAGTCGAGCTCTATTTTCTAAACATCCCACAGCCGCGTTGTATGCTGGACGTCTGTTATTGGTCAGCCAAACAACCCAACGTCATTTCCGGCACGATGTAGCTTTCCTTAAAAAATGTTAACAGCACGAGTATTGACAATGGACGGGCACTCCACTGACGCCTCTTCCTTCGCCGTTCTCGCTGTGCTCTTTCTAATAACAGTTGTTGTTCCTCTAGCTCAAGCAGCTCCTGTCGTCCATCTTTTTGCGAGTGTATGTGCGTCGCAAATAGTAAATGGTAGTAGGGCAGACACGTCACTACAAGAGTATGCACACCTGCATAGGAGTGCGCCCTCTGTTGTTTTGGCAGAGAATTTCTTTGCAACAGGGTCGGGCCAGTATGAATAGAGGAGATACGACGCTGCATCAGCGGGGGTGCAAATGTGCCTTTGCTTAAGCATGAATCAGGCTTTAGAGTTACCACAAGGACTAATTTGGTGTACCACCTCAAAATCTTTTCTGCCCCCATGGCCACCCCTAGGAAACTTTTCTGGGGGCACCACTGGTTAACTTATTCTTTTTTTAGGGGGTTATGTGGTTTAAAAAAAACTTTATTTCCAGTGCAATGAAAGTGATATATTAGAGAATAATAATTACAGAATCTTGTAATTAGTGCATACATATTATAAACATACTGTGATTCTTTAAATTCAGTAAGAGATCGCTTCCATCAAAAACCCATATCTTTCCGGAGTTTTCCCCCTTTCAGAAATTATGTATTTGTCAGAAATCCATAAAATCATTTCATGTACTGTGATATAATGTAAGCAATGTCTTTTTTTTTGCTAAGCCCCACAGAGCTCCATGCAATAGGAAACTGATCACCGACCAGAACTAACCAATAGCATTAGACTACCGCTTACTTGCTTCAAATTTAAGGAAGTACCTCAGCTGATGCAGAGTTGATGAACTTTTCACGGCCAAGAAAGTCTAAAATATATGAGAATACAACATGACATGAGAATAATACTCGTAAAACAACGAGTTTTAGCCCAGAAGCACATTTATAAACATTGAGTGTGATATGCTTGTCAGCCACTAGATGGTGTCATCGGATAAGAGAAATATTCCAGAAAGAAGTTTTTACTGTTCTGGGGTCTCATTTATCAAACATTGTGTAGAATCCTTACTAAAACCGTACTTAAGCACAGCAAAAAAAAAAAAGTACTTACACCAAGTAGGTTTGTGATCTATCAAACAGAGTACACACAACTGCACGCAATTTCCGCTTCATAAATCGGAGACTAACGAGAATGTTTCTCAGCTGCTTTTTGGTCACATCCCGTCCTCACCACGCCCACTTACTGCCATAAATAGTCAATGCAAAGTGCCTTGTGGATCTCATGCATATACATAAGCCGGCTGTTGCAGCGCTCCGCCAGTGACATGGCGACCGTAGATCATGGCAGATCAAGGAAGCACAATTTCACAGAAGCAGAAATTGAGGTACCTGTGGGTGAGGTGGAGAAATGAAAGGAAGTGCTTTTGCAAAACAAATAAAAGAAAATCCACACAGTGACACAGCGTTGCTGAAGCCGTCAATGTTGTGAATTCTTCAGAGAGATCTGTGGCGGATATAAAAAAAAATGGTCCAATCGGAATTTGATCCCGAGACTCCTAGGTGAAAGTTACAAGTGCTAACCAGCCACCCAAACGGAGATCTCCCCTGTACAAGTAGCCAGGGCGCATGATCAATCGGGTCACAGCGACAGGACACACTGTCACAGACGCATGATTCTGTCTCAATCTGTCCCCCTACTGATATTCTGCATTCTGTATTCTGCGCTTCAGGCCATGTATGTGTGCGTGCGTGTGTGTGTGCGTGTGGGGGGGTCTTGTTCTGTGTGAAAACGAAGAGTACAAGTGATAATGCTGCAGGACTTCATAATTGTATCCTTCTCAGCAGCAGCACTGCAGGTGCTCTCCATGTCCAAAATGTGCGTAAGACAGGTCCTTAGTCAACTTAAAGTTGCGCACATTTTTCCACTAAGCTTTCTTTCATAAATCCCAAAGTTTGCGTGGAAAGTTGCTTACGCAGTTTTCCGACCCCGTTTTGTGCGTAAGCAAGCTTGATAAATGAGGCTCCTGAACATGAAAAAAATACAACTTCTTTTATGGTTGACTGACTAATGTCTCACATTTGTGTGATTCTTCATTATGATGTTATTTATTAAACATTTGCCTGCTGGTTTCAGGTAAGATTATTAGAGTCTGAATGTATCAACAGTTTGGAGTGTAATCCTTTTGTTCAGAGCTTTGGTGGGTTTAGGGCTACTTGAAGGTAATCTGGTGAAATGCTGGGGGGAATGTTTCATAACTAGGTTTAAAATATATATATATATAAGGTTTGAATGTAATCTGCTTTATACAAAGAATAAAATCTATTTAATCTTCTATTAATAAATGAAGCAGAAATACGATCAGTAACATATAAAACAGCGTGTATGCGTCGTGCTGCTGATCAGACACCCGTCAGACGTACGGAAAAAAAAGGTACGTTTTCCAGTGTTCACTTACAATTTTAAAGGTGATAAAACTTGATGACAATAAAAAAATAAAGTTTTTTCAATTAATACAAATCCCTGATTAAATATAATCTGTACTCATCTAGTTACATGTTTCTGTGTAAACACAAACATGTAAAACTGTGATGCTACATGAGTCCTGTTTCTGCCTAAGCCATCATACATTATAGAAACACTGCAGGTAGATTTAATACTTAAGAGCTTAAAAACTAGTCTAAATCCACAATACTGTGCATTTCTTCAATATTTTCCTTCCAAAAATCTGAAACGTATTGATTGTTTTTAGTAATCATGATCCATAGTTCAGGCTGCCTGAATGTTTTAACTTTGCTGATTTGACTCATTTTTAGATTTTTTAAAACAATTATAAAGCTAATTAATGAAGTCTTTCACAAAACAGTTTGTTCCTACTTTGTTTAGTTGAATAAACTATAAATACAATAATGCAAGCTGACATTTAGAAAAGTCATATTTTAACACCAACAAACAGATGTCAGCTCTAAACCTGATGCAGGGATTTTGGGTTCTTCAGAATAAAGAAATTAGTGGAACACACCCGGTGGGGTATATTTTGGATTCCCATAAGGAATAGAAGATCATATGCCTCAGCCAGCTGTCCATTGAGGATGTCGAAGACGTGTGGATATTCGGTCTGATGATCACTAGATTTCTCCTGATTGGAGTGGGAGGATATCTGGTTTTCTGGAAATTTGGGAAGACGGGAGCAATTGGAGGGCGACCCGCACCCACGGAAAGCACCGTCCGTGTGAAGACTTCTCAGACTGGGACGTTACTCGAGGTGAATCATATGCTGGGCATTGTTCTAGCTGCGAAACCGGTATAAGTGCGCAAACCGGATGTCATCTCAGAGAGAGTCACCGGACGGTATGGACAGGTTTAAAAACCCAGAATTGGCTTCACTGAAGGACTGGAAATGATCAGTTTAAAGACTGAAGGCAGAGAGGAAAATTATCACAGCCTGACCCAAACAAAGTCTTGTTATCTGAATCTGACGCCCTGGTAGCCTTGAGCGGTGAGCAAATAAAACCCCCACGAAGGAATGCAGACAGATGCTGTGAAAACCCAACCTACCAACCCCCCCCCCCCACCCCCCCCCCCCACCCCCCCCCGAGGGACTTCAGCCTGGCGAGGTCATCAACCTATCAACCTGCAGGAGTCAATGTCCTCTTTGCTTCTCCCGAGATCTCCCTCCCACCTGTGACTGTACAGCAGATGAGCGCCGTAGATGGCTGCTCTCGCTGGGGGAAACAGGGTCCCAGAACCCCCCCCCCCCCCCCCCCCCCTTCTTATTGGAGTCTCATGTTATGTTGTGTTGTCTGAAGTCTGTTGCATATATGTTTGAGGTGTTTTTTGCAGAGCAAAGCTGCCCTCCCGGTGGAGGGTAACTCTTAAGTGCCTTTTTTCCCTCCACCTTAACCAATCCTCATGTTACCCTCTTATCTCTATTAAGGTAGCGCAACTCAGGGTTGCGAATGACCACAGTCACCAATTCTTGTTATGTGTCTTTCCCATGTATGTCTGATCTCTGAATTGTGTGTACTGAAACTCTAATTTCCCTCTGGGATTAATAAAGTATTGATTGATTGGTTCAAAACTTTTCACAATACAACATTTTCTATCTGCATTAATAATCTGATTTTTTATATAAAATATTTGTTTTAATTTCTATACTAAATAGCACCTAGGAAGTAACCTGTTATAAAGAGTGAATGAAAACATCACAGCATCTTGTTTCCTAAACAAGCGACCCCAGAGCTTCTGCCCTCGTGGACACAAATGAGACGGACTCCTGGGCTCCGGACTGACACTCATTCAGCAGAACCACAGCAATCGCTGGTGGGACGCAGGTTCTCACTGAGGTCCTCTTTGGTCTTTTGGATGCAAGTGAAGATCTCCTTGAAGAGCAGCTTGTACTCGGGCTGATGGCCATCTTCAGGAGCGCCCACTAGCCCGGAAAAAGCAGCCGAGCTGGACAGGCGGCGGCGCACCCAGGGGCTGCCGGGCAGACCACCAGAGGTCTGGATGGATTTATGACTGAGGTCATCTGAGGTCAGCTGGCATCGCTGCAGCAGCTCATCATATTTCACCTAAATAACACAGTAACAGGAGTTAAACCACACTACTGGGTCAGCCTTTGGGGAAATGTTTATAATGCAGTCCAGGGTGTCGTGAATACACCACCTGCAGCGCGCTGTACTGAGCATCCACCTCGTTGAGCAGAGAGACTCCTCTCTGTTTCACAGCCTCTGCTCGTCTGATGCACAGCCGCTCGTGGACTCGGCGAATCTCGTCGGTGTTGGTTGCTTTTAAGATGCCATCGCTGTTACACCTCTGTCGGCCGTGTGTGCTCTGCTCTTCAGCCTTTTCAGACGTCTCCTCCGCCTCCTTCTGCCTTTCCTCTGAGGCAAAAAATACCATTTCAGGCAGCAGCAGCTGTTCAGCTCTTCCAACGCTGGTGAGAGTAAAAAGAGACATATTTACCACGACTATCCATTAAACATTCTACCCCTGAGTGGCAGACGAATCAGTTCCAACCTGCTGGCACACTCTGAACGCCTCAGAACCCTCAGCTGCTCCACTTCCTCCTCCAGCTCCATCTGCCTGGCCCGGCACCCCACCAGCAGATCTAGACGTTCCTCCAGAGTCCTGTTCTCCTGAGACGTGAACTCATTCTCCCGCTCCACAGCCTCCCGGCGACTTCGCTCCGCAGCTATCTGCTTCTTAAGAGTTTGGATGGAGTGCTGAAGAGCCTGGCTTTCCTCCTCCAGGTCTAGAGGTCTGTCTCTTCCACAGAAGAAGCTCTGTGTTGACCAAAGTCCATCGCTTTGAGTGGGATACCTGAACCTGAACCAACAGGGCATTTGGGTCATTTATGAAGCCTGGCAGGGAGGCAGATAATATTAAAGTACAAAAAAAACCATTTAATTAAGAGATTAATTCAGGGGTTTTCAATCCTGGTCGTGGAGGGCCGGTATCCAGCTCGTTTTGGTGGTTTCTCTGCTCCAACACACTTGATTCAGTGGTTGAATGACCTGTGCAGCAGCTCATCAGGCTCTGCAGAAGCCTGTTAATCACCTGCTGATTGAAATCAGTGTTGAAGCAGCGTTAAAACCAAAACATGCTGGATATTCAATACCCCTGGATTAGAATGTAGAATTTCAATGTATTTTAAATATTTTTTTAAACCTTTTAATTTTTGTATTCATGATTTTTTTTATTAACATTTTAAACACCTGCAAATTTTCCCAAACAAGCAGCAGTTGTGTGTGTCGGTGTGTTTGCACAATAAGGAAGGGTTAACTTCCTTGTTCTGTGGATTATGACCCAACTGAAGGGTCTGCTCTGAGTGACCTGCACCGAACAAGCTCAGACCCGAGTGTGACCTGCAGCTCGCTTTTCTAAAATCCTTAAATCTGAAAGCAGAATCAAGTGAGCCAAAGTTTTCATTCAACTGTTAATGAAAAAAAGCCAGAAGATGTGTGAAGCAGATGATTTTTAATAACACTGTTAACCCTGCAGTGTGTGTGTGTGTGTGTGTTCTACCTGTCCTGCTGCAGGTCGTACAGCTCTTTGAGACAGGACACACTCTGAGCTCCGAGGCAGCGTCGCTGCTCAGCCAGCTCCCTCTTGTTTCTCTCTGCCTGCGCCGTCTTCAGCTCCTCCACCTGGGTCTGCAGCTCCTCCATCAGGGTCTGAAGCCCCTCGATTGTCTCTGTCAAACTGAACGGAACACGTTCTTGAACACGTGGGCCTCATTGCCACGTGAAAGTGAATATTTAGGTGAAATGAGTGATGCTAACCAGATGACTCACCTGTGGATCTTGTGCTGAGCCAGGCGGTTGTCGTGCACTAGCCTCTGGTTGCTTTGCTCCACGTCCCTGGCGGCCATGTCCAGCTGCTCGTACACTTTGGAGTGTTGGTCGTTCATCTGACGCAGCAGCTCCACCTGTTTAGTCAGGTACTGTAGCAAGACAGAGGCGAGTTTTGTCATTTGTATAGATGCTTATAGACCAAAAAAAGAAATTGCTCTTCTGTATGCTTTAAAAGATTTGATTCCTTCTCTCACATCGACTCATAGTCCTGTAAGTAAACACATCTAGAACAAGGAGCCATAGTTGTAGCTTGATGATTCAGCTGAGCACCTAAAACTCCACTAAGACATACTTTCAGTGACTTTTTCTTGCAGAGACATCCCTCCTCCTGAATCCTTTTTAATCTAGCCAAACAGAAGCACATGCTCACACTCACGTGTACAAGCAGCTTTCATTTTGCACGTTCAGCGCCAGACACCGCATTAGCGTGAGGGTCACTGAGACGTTTTGGGATTAACACATCAACCTGAAGAAATCCTCGAGCCTCAGCTTTCTCACGTCTGTAAACAAATTAAGAGTCTTATCGTCGTTGACCCACTGAGCGACGCGGCCTCCAGCCGCGTGTCTAAATGTCCCGCCGCTAAAATGTAACTGTGTTCGTTCAGAAGCTTAACCCGCAAACTGCTTTAGCAGAACTCAATACCTGGCAAAGAACACTGGTTTGAGAATAGAAGATTAACATTTAACAAACCGCTCATACCGAACAAAACCCCGGAGTTTTGTCCAGAGGTTGAACCAGAGAGAAACTGGTGAGAGTTTTTAGATAATTAGGTTGACTAAGATTCTGCCAAGTGGCTCATTAGGTCAGACCAGGATCAGACTGCTTTGTGAACGTGGACTTCTCTGCCTGAATCATCTAATCCTGGATTATTTTAATTAAATCTATTAAGACATGCATAGACAGACAGGAATTATGGCTGTGATTGTTTGGACACACAAACACGGGTTTAGTGGCGCTGGAGGCTCATTTCCACCTCGATCTCCTGCAGCTGCTCCTCGTTGGTGGAGTACATCTGCTGCAGGGCCTGCTCCAGGTCCTGGTTTCTCTCCAGGAGGCTTTTACCCAGCTCGGCTGCCAAATGCAGATCTAAACAAAACAGAGTACAATGTTAAGACACGGTTTTTAACCTCGTCACAATGAAATAGTGGAAGCTAAATCAAGCAGGTTCGTGTTAGAAATGGATGTTGAAACACCAAACGGCCTCGTCAAGAGCAGCTTTTCCCACTAATCCAGACTAAAGCCAGCCCCCGGTGGGGCTACAGGAAGAAGGAATGCCACTAAATCAGTGGTTTTGGCCTCAAATAAAACTGTTAATTTATGTTGTTTGTAAAGTAGGTGGATAGGATGCATCTGCACAAACGGACACTTTTTATTCCACTTGAATAAACTCAGATGACCTTTATTACTCAGAAAAACGGAGAATGGTCAATCCTGAAAATGATTCCAAGTTTGACTCACAACTCCAGCAGGAATATAGCTGTTTATCTGTTTAAAAAAGAACAGATTAAAGTTTCAAATAACAATTATGTTCTTAAGTAGTTAACATGTTAAATAAATTAGAGATTGACTTATTATGAATTATGTACTCATTATAAAACAACGCTAAAATAAGGATCATGTGCTCAGTTTGCTTCTTATTCAGTTATTTTTATAAAAAGTTATTAAATTTAAAATTAAATGAAAAAATAGGAGGAATCTAATTGTTTTTTGTACAAATCAAACAAAATAGTTTTGCACATTGTAGCATTACATACGGTTTAAAACGTGACCACACTGTAAATTAAACAAATTATTTCTTTAATTTGTTATATTTACATTTCTGTCATTTAACTTTTAAACCATTTCAATTGATTCAATGATTTATTTGGTTACTCCAGCTTTATATCATTAATTCTTTAGCAGCATAACAATAAACACAGGAGCTGGGAGAGCTTCAGGAAACCCTGACCAGTGAAGTTTCTTCCAGATTTTACCACATGATCGCAGCGATCACGATTCACAAAATTAACATAAACTTTGTTTTCATTTTCCCTGTGTAAACATGTGATCTTCAGTGGGCCTTTCTACTACGTATGAACAGCAAAGAAAATGTTAAATCAAAAGAGGTAGTAGTGGTGTCTTTGCTCCACTGATGGAGTAAGAGCCCGTCTGGGTGCGTCCTCTTACCGTCTTCGAGGTCCTGCTGGTTGTACCAGCCGGGTTCCCCGTTCTTCTCAAACTCTTCCTCCAAA
This sequence comes from Nothobranchius furzeri, assembly GCF_043380555.1. Lineage (NCBI taxonomy): Eukaryota > Metazoa > Chordata > Actinopteri > Cyprinodontiformes > Nothobranchiidae > Nothobranchius > Nothobranchius furzeri. Next base: position 56,963,760 of record NC_091752.1, read on the forward strand.
ATCATGTCGGTCAACATGTTCAGCCTGTGGGGCTCGACAAGTCTTCACCTGGCAGAAAGTCCTGGAGAGGCTGCCTGGACTCGTCCCGCTGTCCTCCGTCGGCTGCAGACAAAAGTAAACTACATCCTGTCGGGGTGTGTGACAGGCTTTAACCATCGGCTTTAACTCGGTCGTCCACAGAAACGTGGCAAATCCTCAAACTACCCCCAGTAACCGGTAGGGGGCAGAATAACCAAACGACAGCTAAATGTTGTTGTTTTTTTTTTACCCATGAATAAATGTCTCTGGATTTGTTATTTTTTATTATTATCAGTCTTAATTATTAACCACTTAAAATCAGCAATAGCAAATAATTATTATTCAAATTCAATAAAAATTCGTAGCTTCCTCCCATCTTTGACTGGCGTATTTTATGTCCAATCATAGAGCAGCAAGTGGACGCGTTGCATACTGCTATCCAATCAAATATTTGTTTATTACCTTAAAACCCCGCCCCCACGCTGCAGCGCAAGAATCTAGTCAGGCAGGACCTTAGTGCAGTTGTCTTTTTCCGTGATTTCCTACGACCTCGGTAAGTTTTTTACTAAGTGAATACTGATGCTGATAGTGACTGATAAAATAAACACACGAGTACGTAGACTAAAACCGTTTAACATATAAACGCGTTTTTTTTTGGAAACTTGTCTAGTGCCATAGTAACATTTACTGATTTTAATTGCATGTAATGTAACATCTACAATGACAGACGACAGCAGCGTTTGTGTTGCATTTAGTTGATTAGGACGTAGCTTTAAGGTTGCACTGTGATTAGGAAGTAGCTTTAAGGTTGCACTGTGGTGTGTGTGTGTGTGTGTTTGTGTGTTCGTATATGTACAGTCTATGGTTCGTACCCCGGAAGAAGCGTGAACATGATCGCCCGACACCTGACGTCCTTTGGGATCAACCATGCAGCCCTGGCTTTTGCCATGACCACGCTGGGTTCAAGCATGATCAACAATATATTCAGCTTCTATTATGTGAAGCTCTTTCTGAATAAGTACAAGATATCTGAAGGAGCATTCCACCAATCACAGGTGAGTACTGTCCATCTATTTTGAGAAAAAATTCAATATGAAATATTTAAAAGCTGTCTTTTTCTGTAAATAAGCTATTTTCTTAAAAGTGGATGCACTTTACTGATCAGATATAATATATGACTGTCAGTCTTGAGTCTACATTTTTTTGTTTGTTTCCAAGCTGCAGGCTTTCTTGAAATCTCATTAAATGTCCTCAATCAGTAATTCTCAAGGCTTAATGAAGGTTATTTAGTTTTTCTATGAATCTTGACTCCTTTTTTCACCAATTTTTTGTCACTATCCATTTTCAGAAGAATGCTTTATTTATAAACCACTTAAAGGCCCAGTGTGTGATATTTTTACCAGTTTACTATCAAATCCTGTTTCCATTTCACAAACTTGTCCTTTTTCAATAATATTTCTCACCAACATCAATTCTAAATATTCCTCCAACTTGAAATTATACATTTTATATACATAACTGTGGTCGAGGCTCCATGGTCATCCACCATCTTAAAATACAGTAGCTGTTTAGGGACATACGAGCTCCACCCATTTGGACTATGACTGTAACCTGAAAGAACCAGCAGAGGGCAGCAGTGTGCCCTGGAAGCATGAAGTCTGCTAATTCAACAAAAAAATAGAAATGAATAGCTACACCTTGCTGGGACTTCCGGTGTCGGTACAAGATCTGCTCGGGTGCAAAATCGGCTCAGGGTCCTTCGACTGCCGATGACGTCAAAGTACCGCAAACCCACTCGGACAAAATACACTACACATCTATACTGTTGGAAAGAATTTAGCAGTTTCGTTATTAAAATAATGTTTCTTAAGACGTAAGTTTGTGTTTATAATGGTATTTGTAAAATAAAACACTATATTTTATTCATAATGTTGAACTCCTCTTTGAGCACATCCCTTGAAGGATCATAGGTATTAGCAACACCTGTGAAATTGTATTTGCAGGAAAGAAGAGTGTCCCGTTTATTGAAGTATTTTGTGTTTAGAGTTTTTGACGTCTTGTCCATGCGTAGTTCAGTTACGCTCATAGCTGCTAGCCAAAACTCTGGAGTTAAAAGTTTTCTGGCTTTACTAAAATACCTGTCTGTACTTATTTGATTGATGGTAGTTTTACTTTCTATTAGACTCCAAATGTAATTATTTGGCACGTTTCTAATTCATAATTTGTAATAATGTAATCAGTGATATTAGCATTAGCATTCCTATGGGTTTTTCCATGTATATTAGCATTGCGCTAACCACTCGCTGCCAAATTGCAGCCTTTGCGATTAGAAAATCTCCTTTTGTCACATCGCAATTTAATTGCACATGCAGTTATTCGTTCAGCCCTAATATACATGCAGCTCAATGCTAAAAGTGTATTTTCAAAGAGGTAATGATGGATTTCTTTGTAAAAGTTGTCCATCTTTCCAACAAAGATTTGCCTGGACCAACGTAACGTGATAACAACGTAACGTGATTACGTAATTCCGTAAGGCTCATGTTCAGCCAATCAACTACTTAGACGTCGACAGACCCCGAGCCGATTTTGCACCCGAGCAGATCTTGTACAGACACCTGTAAGATGGCGGAGGAGTCGGTAGTGCGGTAAGCATTTTAAGGAGCAAACCCCCGAATAAAACCGTTGGAAGACAGTTTTGAATGATAAGTCCTCTCTACTAATCGGCAAAATAAAGGCCGCATCCTGAACAAACAAGATAATCATCTTTTTAACTTTAGGTAACCTCTCGTGGTACACATGGCTAAGGCTAACACTAAAGCTAATATCAAGGCTAAACCTTTTTTTCCTCATAACTACTGTGCCTCAGAAGACATGGAAACTGTCCACAAAGGCACCAAAAACATTTTGTTATCGCCATCAAAACCTCCCCAGCCACCAAAGAAGGTTAAACCTCCAGAATGTGAGTCTCCTTCTCCAGAATCCAGCTCGCAGCTAGTTACTAATGCCGCTATCCTCCATGAAATTAAAGCTCTTCAAACAACGATGACCGACTTCAAAACAGAGCCACAGCAAAACAGATCAGCCATCGCCAATATAATTAAAGCGGTGGGATTTAATGCAGATGAGATTAAAGAATGTAAAGAAAAATGCTCACAGTTGGAGAAAGAGACCAAGGAGCTGATGAAACACCCAAATGATGAGCAGAACCATGGAGCTGGAACAGAAAACGGCTGAGTTGGAGAGATACAGAAGGAGATGGAACTTATGTTTGACTGGTTTTAAAGAGGAAAATAATGAAAACATCTGAGAGCTGACGGTCGACCTGTTGCTGAAGATTATTCCACACCGGAGGGACAAGACTGACTTCATTCTGGACTCTGTGCATCGCCTCGGGAAAAGTTCCAACCTCCCTCGGCAGATCATCCTGCAGTTCACCAGTAGGAGATTCAGAGATGATCTCCAGGGAGCGACGAAAAATCACCACATCTGCGAGAGCCTCAATCTCCGCTTTGCTGAAGATCTCAATAAAGAAGATCGAGAAGTAGGGCTGCAACAAACGATTATTTGGATAATCGATTAATCGGATGGGGTCTCGACACGATTAATCGATTAATCGGATTACATAGGGACATTTTTAAAAACTGCCAGGGAAACGTTATTTTTCTCCTTCCTTCACTTTATTAAACACAACATTATTAGAAAACAGTTCAATAGCAGAAAAACAACATGCCATCACCTAAATTGTCTTATAAGGTGTATAGACAGAGACCCTAAGCTACATCTATCTGTGACCTAAAATGCTTGGTCCAAATTAAACAGCTTAAAGAGCAAGTCAACCCCTACCAGAGTCTAACTCCACTCCCGCTTCATGTTTGAAAAATGCAACACATGCTGTTGCCTGGCAGACCGAGAGGGCGGAGCCGCTAACAAATACACACACACTCAGGCTCACGACAGCATTGTGACATCATAATGTACCAGTTTACATCATAGCATACTTCTTAGCCAATAGCGGTGGCAGATTTAAATTAAAATACAGTGCAGAGTTTTTACCTGACAACGGCACAACACTGCCAGTTTTAGGCAGAATATTTAAATTTTAACTAAGATGCACTGAAGTGCCAAATTATTGACGACACGTGTCTGCAGCACGATTAGACACTCGTTTATTTAGTTTATCAGCAAAAAAAAGTTTATTTGGGGGTGACTTGCTCTTTAAGGGCAATTCTCATCTGTTTTGTTTGATCTCATCTGTAGACATTTATTATAAATGGGGATGTCAAACAACTAATTTTTAAATGTAATTAAACATAGGCTGTGAATTAATCAAAATTAATCACTATTTCCAAAAATGACTGAAAAATACCAAATAAAACAAAAGTAAATGAATGCCATCCTCCTTGCGATGATGCCCTGGGCAACTGCCATAAAGTCACATCAAGAAATGCTGCTGATCATTCCAATGATCCCAAATAGACTCGCATTAGGCCACATGAAAGCAACTGAACCCAAAAATATATTAACCAGTATATAACTGCACTCTCACACAACACGCCTGCAGCAACAGTTAGGACTCCTCCCTCCCTTTTAAAAGCGTTTTTGCTTCTGAGGACATTGTGGTTGAAAAACCACATGCTAGTAGTCTGGCCCCGGTGTGATCAACCAGTTTCTGCGGGAATGTGACGGCGGAACCGGTTCGCAGCGGCGCGAGATCCCCCCCCCCCCCCCCCCCGACTATCAAATAGCGTCGCGCTTACAATTTTATAGACTTTTTTTACGAGCTTAGGGCATGTCTAGCCTGTGTAATAATCCGGGGCTTGGGTGAATCACTTTTGAAAAGTTTTTAACTTACCCGGACACCGAGCTCTCTCCTTCCTCGCTGATGATTCTGACATGCTTGCGTTTAAGACGCTGCATCATCACCGTAGTATCCCCGTGCCATGCTAACGCCGGGGACACACCGGCCGCGGAAGCGCCGCGAAGCGCCGAGAAGCGAATCGCTCACGAAATTCGGCCGCTGCTCGCCGCTCCTCAGTTCAGATCAGACGCGCCCCAGTCGAGGCGCGCCTCGGCTCAGCTGTAGTTTTTCTTTTAAACACTTGGTGTCCTCCATTTCCTCTCTGCCTTTTCTCAGCTCTTTTCCTACGTTTGAGTGTTTGTGCGCGTGCGCGCGCGCGCGCGCGTGTGTGTGTGAACCTATGGTATGAGTTGTTTCTGCCAGTTGAATCTCTTGGAACCCGCTCCAATTCTGCAGCTGTATCCTAGCAGTTTCTTCCGACATGGGTACGTAAACAATCATGTTTTTCGGGGGTCATACAGCTCCTTGTGTTTCTCAACTTCCATAATTAATTTAAAGTCATCCATCCTAACTGCTTGCCTCAGACTTTCTGCCTCTCTGTCCTGTTTGCTCCGGTGAAAAGACACCCAAAACCACTCCCCCCTTCACGTGGTCACACACGCACACAAGTTCGATGTGTGTGTGTATGTGTGTGTGCGTGTTCGTGTGGTTTTTCTGCAGTGTCTGTTTACGAACACATTTGACTATTGCGGAATTTTATTTTGAAATGCTTTATTTTGTTAACTTTACCGGCCTGCCTCTTATGTCTACGTTTGACTTCCTGCCAGAATTGACGCGATTCACCCGCGGCTCGCGAAAAAAATAGAGCCAACGCCGAAATGATCGCTGCACGGCGCGGGCTGGAGCGCCGGCGCGCTCCGGCGCGAGGCGATTCGCGGCGCTTCGGCGGCCCATGTGGTCTATAGAATAGCTTAACAAGGGCGCCGAATGAAGGCGGTCCCATTTTCGCAGCGCTTCCGCGGCCAGTGTGTCCCCGTCTGACCTACAAACGTTGCATGTCTTCGCCTGATTTAACTGAAAATGCTCCCAAACTTTAGAAGTTTTAACTTTTTTGGGGTCTCGCTGCTTCTGCCATGTTCCTCTTACAAACACCTGCCGGCTCTCCACCGGTCTGCGCGCAACGGCGGGCGGGAGGGGAGGGGGCTTTTGGAAGAGTTGCGCAACACAATGAATCGATGACGCAATTCGTTGCCAACGCTTTTAGTAATCGATTTTCATCGAATTCATCGATTCGTTGTTGCAGCCCTATCGAGAAGCTAGGAAAGCGGTTTGGCCAAAAGTAGATGAAGCAAGAAAGAAGGGCCTTTAAAACAATGTTTAAAGGCTTCTATGCCTACATCAACGGTCAAAGGGTGACACCATGACTTTGCTGAACCAACAGTTAATTATCCTGATGTTATAAGACGTTTGCTCATTCCACTCTTATTTACACCTCTTACATTTTGCATTTGGCTGTTCTAGTTCTATTTCTATTTTGTTTATTTGTTAATGTTCACACTTAAAAATGACATTTCTCTGTTATCGATTAATACAAGGGGTTTAAGAGATGTAACTAAAAGAAAAGGAATCTTTTTATTTTTAAAAGGGAAAAGAATACCTTTTTTGTTTTTACAGGAAACTTACTCAAAAGAAGATGATGTTTCATTTTGAGCTCAACAATGGGGTGATTCGGTATATTTTAGCCATGGCACGTCTGTTGTAGCTCAACAGAGCTTCTTCAAAATAAAGAATGAGACGAGACCTTGTCTTGCAGTTGAACTCAAACTTTAGTGAATTAGAACACCTTACAAGAAAATCACGTCTGCACTTAGCGCCAGTTTTTCTCGAACTCAACCCACTTCCTCGTTTTCTTGCTAAGCCTTCTGGGAAACACGCTAAGCCTCATGGGTAATGAAGTTTTTAAAGGTTACACAATACTGAGCCTCTTAATCTCAAATCAGAAAATTCTGTCTCATATCTCTAATAATAAGATCAAATAATATGTCCTTGGTGAAAATTCAAATTCAACATTTCCATGAACTGACATTAGTCATTTTTATTTGTTACTAGTAATATATTAATAGTTGCGTCATCCTCTAAAGTGGTTCTACTCCTAACTTTGATGTCAACGTTGGTATTCCACAGGGTTGTCCTATTTCACCGTATTTCTTTATTTTGGTAACAGAGTTGTTAGCAATTCACGTTAAAAACTGCAAAAATGTAAAACCTCTAAACGTTTTTGGTACAAAAATTATCATTAGCCAGTTAGCCAATGATACAACATTATTTTTGAAAGATGGGCATCAGATTCCTAATGCTATACATACTATTAATAAATTCTCCAAAGCGTCAGGGTTAGTTTTAAACCTAAATAAATGCGAACTTTTTGCACTCCACAATACTATTCCTATCAAAACACATTAAATACCTCGCCATCCAACTGCCTAATGATTATCAAATGAGTCAGCAATTAAATTCAATTCAATTCAAAAATACTTTATTAATCCCAGACGGAAATTGATTAAACATTAAACATTGAAAATAAATTGAAAGACTGTGTTGCAAGCCAATTTGCTGGACTAGCTCCACTCTTAATTAGATGTTTTTAAAATCTCAGGTTTGGCCTGCAATCAGTGTAGTGGGCGTGACATTAATTGCCAATAAACACCCTTTAACTATGTAGAGTTGATTAGCAATCACCAAATTACCCAGGACTTCTAATTCTGACCAATGTACGTTTAAGTAGACAAAAGGAAGACTTCAATTACACCAGTACACTCTCTCTATTCCACATATGTCAGAGTCAAGGCCCGCGGGCCAGATGCGGCCCGCGGAGCATTTTTATGTGGCCCGCGAGATAAATATCAAAAATATATTAAAACTGGCCCGCTGGCCGATTTTACCGCAAAGACTACAACTCCCATGATGCTTTGCGGCGCCAGCGCGGAGCAGACGCGCCCCCTCCTTTGTGTTTTTTCAGCGCCGAGGCAGTCAGAGGTAGTTGGGTGTCTGCAGCTCCGCTGTCTCGGACAAACTACACTCCTCTCACTCAGCGCCGAGTTCACTCAGCTGTTTTCTGACGTTGAAGCACAGAAACGGAGATTCTAGCCGCTCAGTAATGTGTTCATGACTTAAAGAGAAAGTTTTCAAACTAACGTCCAGACAGAGCTGATATAACTCCAGCGAGCAGCGACACGCTCAAACCAGCACGGCTCTGGTTGTGTTTCCTCCCCGACACACAACAACGTGGTCAAGCTGCTCAGACATGTTCATCAGCACAAACCTATGTGAGCACCTGTTGTCATCTAATGTTGTCATTATTATGATGAAGATGAACAAAACAACAGGAGTCTCCTCCTCAGCTCAGATCAACCCCATGATGCAGGTATCTGGCTGGAACAGGTGAGCATCACAGTAAACCAGTGGAACAAACTGAGCTTTAAATATGTTGGTTTTATGCTCTTTTTCTGCTCCAAAACATGAAAGTTAACAGGTGAGATGTTGCATTTTCATTTAAGATAAAATGATATTTTTATTTTGTTGTTGGCACGTGAGCAAAGATTTAACCTACAGTAAACAGGAAGTGGAAAGGCTGCAGATAGATGAATAGAATAGAAAATCCCTTTATTGTTCCTCAGTGGGGAAAGCTAGACGTCACAGCAGCGATGACGCGTATTACAGGAGAAAAAAGGAGAATAAAAATAAGAAAAATGAATAAACAAGAAAACATAAATCCTGAATAGATTTTAAAAATGCTGAATATACCACAAGTAATGAATACCACTGATGCCTTTTATTTAAAACTGACTTGCTCATGTGTAATTTGGTTATTCCACATTCAGTGTTAATGCAGAAATATGTTTGTTTCCAAATTTAAAGGTTCTAAATTGCATACATGTTGATAAAGAAAACGTGCAAATTTGCCGTCACTTTTTCAAAAAATATTAAGTTTGGCCCTCGACTCCGTCCCAGAGTTTCACTTCGGCCCCTTGTGAGTTTGAGTTTGACACCCCTGCTCTATTCCTTTGGCTCATGTAAGCCTCAGGTCAAAACAGCTGTTCCTTTATGCTGAGGAAACAATTTAAACTGTAGCAAAAGGATGGTTTTAACAAGCTAAATAGCATTAACCTTTTGAGATGGGATACGGTAACCAGCGCCTCATCTTTCTCGTAGATTACCGACGGAGGAGACCCCCCAGAATGTGGATTCTTTTTAAGTTCCTCGCAGTGAGAAACAAATTTTATTCCACAAACAGAAAAAAAGATGAAAATCCCATCGCAGCGGGTCACAGACAAGATCAAAAAACTCTCTTCCCCAAATCAACTCAACCTCCACTCATCAAGCCCCTCTCCAAAAGGCTCAGTCCATGACTGACTGACTCACTCATCCCATCAAGCTCTCTCCACAAAGCTCAGTAGCTTCCTTTTATTCACTCTGTCCAGCCTCCCCTCTGCATTCTTCACGGGTTGCTTCTCCATGGCAACACCCCCATTCTGCTTCTGGAGCTCAACGTCTGGTCACGTGTATCCTCTTCTCCTTGGGATTACATCATCTTGGGGAGGAACAGTAAATCTTCTCCTTCATGCTAGTTAGTGGGTTTATCAATTTTAAAAGTACATGATCTGTTTATTTACACCATTAGCTCATTTACACCTGGACTCTTCTCCAAGATAAGAGACACCACTCTTGCCCCTTCCCATTTTAGGAAGTCAAAAAGGTTGCAACAGAACCGTGGGACTGAACCAGCTCAGAAAATGTACGACCTCACGGGCAACAGAGTCACACACACAGATGCAGACAAAGGAATGCAGCAGGTATGAATTGGTTTCACAGAACTGAGAATTAATCCAGACTTGATTTTGTATAATTAAGTCTGAGATCAGTCTCAGTCCATCAGACTGCAAACAAAAATTGAACTTGTGGCTTCAAAGGGATACATCAATATTAGGCAGAATTTACTTAACAAAAATGGAAAGCCTTTCAAGGTGTATTTTCCCCCTCTATTCAAATGCTATCTCAAGCAATGCAATAAAATCTTTCAATAGGATTAATTTAAATTTCATTTGGAGAAACAGGCCACAGTATATTAAAATGAGCATATTAGTCAAGGAGATAGAGGATGGCGGCCTTAAAGTTATTGATCTAGACTGCCTTAATGGCACCTTCAAAATAAAGTCGTTAAAATCCTGGATTAAACACTATAGTTCATTTTGGTATTGTATCCCCAATTTCCTATTCAGTCAGCTTGGTGGTTTGAACATACAGTGGTGTGAAAAACTATTTGCCCCCTTCCTGATTTCTTATTCTTTTGCATGTTTGTCACACAAAATGTTTCTGATCATCAAACACATTTAACCATTAGTCAAAGATAACACAAGTAAACACAAAATGCAGTTTTGAAATGATGGTTTTTATTATTTAGGGAGAGAACAAAATCCAAACCTAAATGTGTTTGATAATCAGAAACATTTTGTGTGACAAACATGCAAAAGAATAAGAAATCAGGAAGGGGGCTAATAGTTTTTCACACCACTGTACTACTCATCTCAGACTTTTAAATTAACAAACTTCCCATAACATTATCAGACATCCATAAACAAATCTTATTATATTGGAAATTAATATACACATAATTTTTCACCACACTCTACAATAATCTGGAAAAACCGAAATGTTCTGCACTGCAATAAATCTTTATTTTTTAGAGAATGGTTTAATAGAGGTATCTGGTTTATAACTCATCTAATGGATAATGAAGGTAATCTACTTAATTGTCAACATTTTTGCACCAATTTAATTTCAGTCCACCCTATATGGAATTTTTACAAGTGCATAATGCTCTCCCCCTGCATTTATTCTTCTTACCCAAAATATAGTAAAATATCAGAAGATTCAACCACTCCTACCTAAAATTTCTATCCAAAATAATAATTTTCTTGATTAAAAAAAGTAACAATCTTTTGATCAGAAAATGTTTAACATATCGGCTGTTCCCGGAAAGACAAAGTAAAAACAATATTATAAATAATTTGATAAAGAGTTTATTACTAAGGCAAGAACAAAATTTCCATCATTTCCTATAGCCCCTAAAGCAAAAGAAACACTATAAAATTATGAATAACATATACCCTTCCAAAGAATTACCGAGGAACCGCTTTAACATTAATGATAATGTCTGCATTTTTTGTGATTTGGATATTGAAACAACTGACCACCTTTTTTTTGCACCATGATACGTAACTTTTGGTTACCACTCCGAACTTGGTTGACAAGTGTAATGTCCATCAATGGTCAGTTTTTAAGTACAGTTTAACTCTTCAATATCTGGTCAAAATGGAGACACAAGACTGCATGTGTTCCCTTTAATCTGCCTGCCCTCATCCCATCAGCTGGAGCTCAGAGCCTCTCTGCAGCTCTGAAGGTAATAACTTGATACGTGATAACGTATTGTCAACAATGATGTTCCCTTCTCAAGGCCTCCTCAAGGCTTTCCTTATCGTCCTACAGGATTCTTTATGCCTCTGAATAAGTGAAAACTCGCAGCTCGGATTAGTCGCTAAATCAAAGAATGATTTCTTAAATTAAATGTTAATATTAATAAATTAAACACTTAAGTTAAATAATCATTAAATAAACGTTTGTTTATTGTTACTTATAATAATTATAATATAATGAAATTCTTTCATTAATCTGTGCTTGAATGACTGAAGTTTGAAATTAATGTTTTGTTATGATGACATTGATTTATAGATGGATCAGTAATGTTGATATGACAAGGCCATCACCATTTACACTCACACAAGGACAAAGTTAAAGTTAAGCCAAACGTGTGAAACAGATATTTCTTTATCCCAGATCAGAGCATCCAGTGTCTGAGAAGGCATGTTTCTGAGGTTGTCTTGTAGGGATGAGCGAGTACACCACTATCTGTATCTGTATCTGTATCTGTTCAACCAACTAAATTATCTGTATCTGTTCTCGGAATGGGCGTGGCATAACCCGGGAGTGGGCGTGGTATAACCGGAAGTGGGCGTGGTTTACATCAATGTATTATTTTAAGTCTGAAATTGATATGGATTGATCAGAAGTTGCTATGTGTATTGTTTATTTGAAAACTATTTACAGAGCAGCCTCAGAATTGAGATTAAATATTTTTGATCACAATAGTAAAGGAACTATTACAGAACAAGTTTTTCAATAAAATCAGAACATTAATATTTGAGTGCATGGATTAATACATCTGAACTCATGCAGTAGGAACTAGGAAATATGAAATGCTAGAACCAGACACAACTTTATATATATTTTTTAATTTGATTAAACAGATTTTTTTCTTAACGTTCTTGGCATTTTCCCACACAAAGTTAAACAAAACATTGTTGATCTGTGTGTGTGTGTGTGTGTGTGTGTGTGTGTGTGTGTGTGTGTGTGTGTGTGTGTGTGTGTGTGTGTGTGTGTGTGTGTGTGTGTGTGTGTGTGTGTGTGCGCGTGGCACAGCTCCATGAGGCTTGGTTTATGCTTGACGCATTCACTTTCCGCTTGGTGATGCGGCTCGCGGATGGAACGCGCTTCACAACTTGTAGCGTTTAAGTCACCGCGTCTCGTTATTGGCGCTATTTAAACTTCTGCCCAGTCCAGATGTGCTCACATGTGCATCCGTGAGCCGTGGTTCCGCTGGAACGCGTCTGACCTCTGACAGACGCACTCTGAACTTCAGATCTTCAGCACGCTTTTAATAGCCTGAATGGGAATCATTCCTTGATTTATTTAGTTACATCTACAATGTTTTACAATTACAATCTGCCAGAATGACTCACCACCTTCAGATTCCTCCAACACCGTTAAAAATGATCAAACACGAAACATATCGGCGTGCGCAGGCCAGAGCGCTGAAGCTTGGCGCATTATTATTATGAAGCTAGGGCACATGTGGAGGGCACACGCGTGAAAATATACTTGTTTTCAATTACATTTATTGTGCCCACTTACTTTTTCTTAGGCCCACTCACAAATGAGTTTCTGGCTACGCTAATGGTGACATGACAGACTTCTCTGAGCTCTGCAGCCATTACACTTTTCACCTCGCGCACCCCCTAGCGGCAGCTCGCGCACCCCCAGGGGTGCGCGCACCACACTTTTGGAATCCCTGGCTTAAGGCAAACCAAATTATTTTACTTCCAGAACTCAGCTTTCCTAGATACGGAAGTTCTGATAATATCGCATTCGCACATAGGCACCATATGCTACGTCTAGATTCATCCATCACAGTAAATATTAGTTAACCTGTCATGTTTTAATTGTTTGGAAAATGAATCTTACTTTTACAAACCTGACTCTTTCTTTAAATCAAAACGAAGTGTTTACAATCCCTGAATAAAACAAAGAATCCTAGAATCTTCGGATTAAGCACAGTAAAGACCAAGCAGGTTGATATTCTATATTTATATAGAGTATCACAGCTTATTGGTCATAAGTAGAGGTAATATATATTGAGCTCTTAAAGCACTCAATTTACCAAACCCTACACAAGCAAGATTCCATCATCGCCACCTTCTCTGTCAAGAGACCATATAACTTTTAGTCCGTCTTTAAAAGATAAAAATGAAGAACTTTGTATTAATATCATTATCTGTCTGGCCAAACATTTTATTCATAGGAAAAAATATATACAAAAGTGTGTCCCATCCTTCAATAACTTTAAGAATGATTTTCATCAGTATACCAAATCCTTAAAGACCATGACCAGCCCTAAAGCCCAAACTTGTTTTTCTGCTTTGTGCATCTTTTCCCTGGACTCTGGACTGATTCCTACATAACACATTTGTACTTGTTTCATTGAACTTTGTCCACTGTATGATCTTATGTTTTCAATTACCCTTGTATTATGTTCGTATGTTTATTTGTTCAATGCTTATGACACCCTTTTCATCTATCTATTAAGGTAGCGCGACTCATGTTGCGAATGACCGCAGTCACCAATTCTTGTTATGTGTCTTACCCACGTATGTCTGATCTTTGAATTGTGTGTGCTGAAACTCAATTTCGTTTCTCTGTATGTCCTGCACATGTGGTAGAAATGACAATAAATGACTTTGACTTTGATTTTGTTACACGAGCAAAGAACAGCAGTTTTTTAGCCCATTCAGTTGATTTCAGACCTGTGGTGACCCTTCTGCTCTCAGGTGGTGTACATGGTGTGGAATGCCGTCAACGACCCTCTCTTTGGATACCTGCAAGATAACTCCAAGGTTCCCTGCTGTTCCCAGAGACGCCTCTCTATCCTATATGGTGCCCCCCTCTACTCCCTGGCTTTTCTTCTAGCCTGGTTTCCATGGCGATCATACTCTCCTGATGATTGGTTGTGTGGCTTACATTTAACAGTAGCACTGTGTGCTTTTGATGCCTTATTGACTTTTGTGCTGCTTGCACAGTGTGCCTTATTTGCGGAGATTTCCAGCCATCATCAGAGCCGACTGAGGCTGATAAAGTACAATCAGGTACAGACATCATCTTTTCCCTGCACTTTTCCAGTGAATCCATTCTCTTTCTAAGTCTACCGTGGTCCTTTCCTCAGGTGGCCTCTCTCATCGGATCCTCCAGTGTCCTCTTCTGTGGCATGGTGTCCCAAAACATGGAACACTTTCCAGCTTTTCAGACCTTCACCGTGCTAATTGCCATTCTGAGCTGCATCTGCATGATCTACACAGGCCTCCACAGTGAAACCCGCTTTGATAATAAAGCATCTGAGGCGGCCCTTCCTGGGTCTAGTGACCAGGCGGTGGATCAGACGGGGTGCTCCTTCTCCACGTTGAAGACGATGACGTGGCAGATCCTCACCAACAGGGACTTCCAGCTGTTTGTGCTGATGAATTTCTTCCAGGTTTTCATGCTGGCCTTCTTTAATAACTTCACCATGATATTCACGGAGCACCTGATTCCTCCAGACGTACTTCCATCACTGGCCAAGAGCATCATGTATGGAGCAGGATTCATCTTACCACAGGTAGGGATTAAAAGCCCATTTATATGCCATTTTTTTCATCCAACGTGAACTGAAAAGCCCAAGTTTTAAGTTAAGTTCCACCAATTTACTCATCATACTTGTCAAACTCAAAGAATGTGAGTGCTCATTTTAAAATAAACGTCTTCATCAGTTTGAATGCATTTTTGTACCAGAACAATCTAATTAGAGCTAATTAAAATGTTACAGACACTACTTAAAGGGATATTCCACCCCAAAGTAACATTTTATTTGCTGCTATATTACCCATAGATAGATAAGCCCAGTCATTCTCCTGATCCAGCAGTAATCCTTTAGCTTTAGCTTAGCATAAAGCAATGTAAGTGAATGGTACCACCAACTAGCTTTGAGTGTGAAAAAGTCATTAAAATGACTCAATAGTTATCCTGATTCTGCTTGGTGACCTCAATAATTATATTGACTGCAACTGAAAATAACTAACACAAAATAATCACAGGCACCATTTTAGACTTGGGACTACTTTATGACAAAGCATAGCTGTAAGCTTCTGCTGAAAAGTGAACATACACGACGCAGCCGCCCCAAAGACACTTGCTTCCATAGACACAAATGCACACTTTGTTTGCGAACTACCATAAAATACACACACACACACAATGACCTTTTTCACACTCAAGGCTAGTTGGTACGATTCACTTAAATTGTGTTACGCTAAGCTAAAGCCAAAAGAGTACTGCCGGATCAGAAGAATGACTGGGCTGGTTACTTATCTAACTATGAGGAATATAGCAATAGAGACAATTTTACTTAGGGGTAGAACATCCCTTTATCATCATTCATTTATGTGGCTCATTATGTGACACATCTTATTCTCCCTAGCTCCTCGTGCTAAGCAGCCAGAGGCTGCTGCAGGATTTCGGCTACTACAAAATCATCCTCTTCACCTTCTACCTAGAAGCTGGAATGGCAGTAGTCATGCTGCTTCTTGGTGCTCAGCACTACTACTTCTTGGCTTTTTTTCTCACTATTAGCACGTAAGAAGCATTGAATGGGATCCTGTATGGGACTGTTTTTAATTGAAAACATTAGATCTAATTGATTTCCTCTGTCCCTCTTCCAGGGTTATAATACAAGCAGCCTTCAGCCTCTTTGGTTTGCCACTGGCTGATATAATTGACATAGATTTGCAGAAATACAAACGCAGGTACGCAATAATGGTCATACAAGTTTTGCAATGGTTATAATTTTGAGAAGTGCTAAATGGAAAAATATGGACTAAGACTGAACACAACTTTTTAAAATGTCCCGTAAGAGCAACTGGTTTTGCAGCAAGAACAGATGCAGGAAAATGAGCTCCATCACAGAAATAATCATTCATTATATTTAGCAATTTTATTGGAAATCCATTCAGAAGAAATTTGGCCCATTAATATGACCACCATTATAATAATGGCATCTTAGACAATCATGGGACATTTTGTACCTTAAAAAGCTTCTTCTGAAGCCAGCTAGTGAGCTTGCATTTTTATATTTAACCCTTTAGGACCCAACCCCTTTTGAATTAGAAAACAGATTGTAATAAATGCATCAAAATGTAAAAAAGAATTAAATTTAAAAATGAAGTTTAATTATTTTCTAAATATGTATGGACCAAATGTCACTTGGGGTTTTCAAACTTGACAATTTGACTCAAGAAGCAAGTTTGCAGAAGTTTGAAATTGGTTGTGACACCAGTGTCACCACGGGTCCTTTAGGGCTAAATATAAATATCAATTCACTATTAAAGTAAATTCTCTTTGTTTGACTTGGTGTAGAATTTGTTCCACTCCAAGCAAGATACTTATAGCACCTGACACTTTATGTATAATGTTGTTATTCATCCCCAAACAGCATATTTATTCTCAGTCTAATGAATTTAATTGCCTTCATGTTTTGTTAGTTCTCCTCTCTCCTCCATGGTGTTTGGAACAAATGCTCTGTTCACCAAGCCGGCTCAGTCCCTGGCTCCGATGATCGTTCTCACCATCCTGAATCAGTTTGGATACGAACAGCTGAAAGAAGCTGGACAGAAATCAAGCCCAAGGTGTGGAGATTTTATTTGATTCTTTTTGCATTTTAATATCCCGGATAAGCGGCCGAAAGTGGATGGATGGATGGATGGATGGTTGCTTTTTAATAACATAAGCATTTATTTGTCACTTTTTAAAAAACCCATGTTAGTTGTTTTGAGTGTAAATCCCACAACATGTTTGCTTTTTTCATTCTTTCATACTTTTTGAATTTTATTTTGGGTTTCATAAAACAAAATACTGCTTGGCTAACATACTAATGCCCAAAGAAAACTATAGATGTGAGACTGAAAGACCGGTGATCTGGTTTCAGCTGATGCCACAAGACTAATATATATTTACATAAATTAAATGTAGATAATGTGCCTGTGGACAGTTTGTTTGTGGTTGTTTGTGGGGTACACTTCAGACCGGAGGATTACAATCACAATGATGTGATGGGAGTTCAACATGCCCCATGGTGGTGTTTAGAAAAATACTTGCCGGCTTCTAGAGTCCAGATCAGCATCCGAACCAGGTCAGGGAGGTCCGCGCTGAGGTCCAGAAGCGGATGGAGAGCTTTCAAAAATTCCTAGCGAGCCGGGGATGCTGGTTTCTGGGTCAGAACCAGCTCAGAGTCGCTGCTAAGCTACATTAGGTGAACGGATATTAACGAGTATGAAACAGCTGACAAACGCTCATTATAGTTTATTATTATCAAGAATCAATATTATATTGACTGACCAATACTATTTTATTTGACAGGTACGTGACAGTAATCTGTTAAACATTGTGATGTTAGTACACAATTTTAAGCTAGCTAGCTAACTAGCTAGCATTGTTCACTCACCGAGACACCTCCACAGAACCTCCTGACACCACAGCTAAATCTTTCTCCTTTGGCCATCATTTCTCCCTCTGGCTTGCCTCTGCTCTCTGGGGCGTGCAGCAGGCTCATAACTGTTTTTGGTCCACCATCAATATAATTGTAAACAATTAAAGTGTCCTCTGTGTCAGAGCCGGCATTAAAATCCATATTTTTCTCTTGATCAAACTAACAACTCTCTCTGCCTGCATCACGTCTGGTTTGGCAGAAAAACATTTTCTCACAAAAACAACTCCCAAAGCTTAAAAAATGTATTTGTGTGTACATTTTTTAATAACGTGTTCTCGTTATGTTTCTCTAAATAGTTTTTCTAAGGAGGCTCTAACTGGCAATTTGCTCATTAAACCACCAAATGCTTCCTGAGCGCAGCCGTGTCTGCAGCTCACCACTCCCCAAGGGAGTGTGCGTCAAATGCGGAGAACACAAAAACACACACACACACACACACACACACACACACACACACACACACGTGACAACTAGTGGGACTTTAACTTTTTAACAAATTGGATGGGACTCTATGGGAATGGGGAGAAGCATAGGAAAAATAAAGAATGCCTTTATATCACAGAACAGGGTAAGGCCATCTTATTTTAAAAATATTCATTATTCTCTCTGGATTTCTGCTTTTAGACAGTCTCACCATCAATAATTGAAGGTGCATGCTCAGGACCGTTTTGCTGCCATGTGCTGTCCATGAGAGCAGGGGGGTGTACATTCGTGGACGGTTTCACTGCCATAAGAGCGGGTAAGGTGGTAACAGTTGCGCTAGAGGGAAACACTGCTATTTAAGTCACAGACAACATTTCCGGTTCAGACAGGAGCATCTCAGGGAAGATACCCGAGGGGAGGCATAAATGTGACTGCGTTTGCGTTCAAAACCTAGCTTGTTCTGAATGTTCGCTATAGCAGCTTTAATGTCAGAAACAGGAAAAATCTTTAAAGGTGTGATTAATTAAATTAACATTGAAACCTTTGTGTTCTGTTTTCAGCTCTTTGGAAAGCCTCCATGGTGTCATGTTCTACCTGGTCTGCCTGTTTCCCATGTGCATTGCTGCTGTACAAGTCCTGGCCTGGAGGCCGTTCTCCATCCGCAATAGTCACACAGTCGACACTAAATACATCGACAGCTAGCGTCTGCTCTCTGATCAATAAATTAGAATGTTTTCCAGTTTAGACTTTATTAAAGATTTTCAGAACCAATTTCCGCTCTTTAGCTGTAAATCAACTTGGTGCGACAGCTGATTGGTGACATCAGGTAGATAAAAATGAAACGGGGTACCTCTATTTTCTACACAAAGAAGAGAGTGGATCCCAGGTGATGGTTAGTCTCCTCCTAATGCCCAGAAAGTTGATCTGGGTTATTTACTACAGAGACTGTAGCTTTTCCTTAATTCTAGGGTTGCTGTTGTGTTTGAGTTACCTGGTGTTAATCAGAATGGTACTGTAACCTGAAACAGGGCTAGTGCATCAGGAAGTACTCCGCAGAGTAACTGAACTTGTTTCAATGTTGAAGTGTAAAACCTGCTGTGGATATTATTAAGAGTTTTACTTAAGTTTACAGTTCAGCAGTCCTTTGAATCAAAGTTGATCTAATTCAGTGTAAAGCAACATATTTTCTGATTAAAAATGTTGGCATCTTTTGGCACTGTTCTGTGTTGTCGGAGTGATGAGCTTAATCACTGGTGGATCAGGCTTCACGTAGCAGCAGCATTAAATGTCACACATGCTTGAATGACAGATAAGAACTTTACAATAAGTGTGGAACTTGTTTTAGTAAAGAAAAGATAAGTTGCCAAGACAATTTGAATTGCAATATAAGATCATATTTACTGTAAAAGTCATAATGGATTCGCCTAGGCAGAAACACTGTTTTGCTTCCATCTATAAAAAAAGAACTATATCGTAATCATGCATTTTTTTTTTTCATTTTTAGAGCACTTTGTAAATATTACTAGGGGTGTTTCTCAATGCCAAGGAACCTTGCCTTGATGTCTTGGCCCCGCCCCGGTTGCCTAGGAGATTCGTCATCGGGAGCCGCCAAGACGTGTTCCAATGTTCATGTTCTACCGTGGTGTGTGTTCTCCATTTATTAGCCGTTTAGCTAGCTGAGCAAGGATACATGGGAGGTTTCTTGTAGCCTAGCCTTGGTCAAAAATTACCCAGAATACACTGCGGTATTTTCAAAAATACGGCGGATCAGAAGCCGGCAGCTACTTCGGGGACAATTTTCAAGTTTAAAAGTAAGTCAGCTAATTTAAGATGTTTTTTTTTTAGATCCAAAGAAGTTATCTATAGAGCTCCGGACATCAAGTGACTCTCAGTGCTCTGCCATGTTGGCAGGCAACAAAGGTAAACAAAATGAACAGGATCGACTTGGATTTTACTCTGAGTTTACTTAACACTTAAAAACCGAATGAATCATTTTATATAGTCAGAAATTAAATAGATTAAACATCTCCGACCCTTACCATGCCCCTGGGATACTTTTTAAAAATGCCAGAAGCTGTTGGAGCAGGCCTGGCTAGGGAACGCCTTGGATTTCCCCGGAGGAGCTGGCCCAAGTGGCTGGGGAGAGGGAAGTCTGGGCCTCTCGACTTAGGCTACTGCCTCCGCGACTCGACTCCGGATAAGCGGATGAAAATGGATGGATGGATGGACAAATAACAGATTTACATGTAAGAAGTTTAAATAGAGTGCTGTGCTGTTTGAATGTATAAACTGAACGCCAAGAGAAACCACTAGTCTTGATTTTTTTTCCGTGAATAAAATAAATATGTCAGGCAGGAGCGTCTCAGGATCTGTCTTATATTTTTAATTTAATAAACATATACAGAATTTAAAAAGTAATAAGCTCGTTATTTATTTATATTGAAACTAAAACATATAAAATATAACGTTATATCCCGTGTCACGTGACGTTTCGTGAACACCGTGGAAGCCGCGGTCACATGATGCTAGTCTGTTCCATTTAACCGTTTTCTTGGACCAAGGAAGGACAGTGTCCTTGTTAGCAAGGCGCCTGGCCTCGCAAGGCCAGGCATCTTGACATTGAGAAACCCCCTAGTTGTATTCAAGTCCCCAAAATTCTCAATCAAGCTTTATTCATAAAGCGCTTTTCATACAAAAAATGTTAACAGATTCAAAAGACCCCACATAACCCACAAATGTCAGACAAATAAAAAAAACTCCCCCCAACCCAGTGACATGCACACACATACCCACATGCACACACAACACTTGAGATCATAAGTAAACACTGGGCTGAGCTCAGATGAGTCAGGTACGTAAAGAAATGCCATCAGGGGAACCGTCTGCCCCAACAGATCCATGGCAGCAGCAGGGCACCGACACAGGGCACCCAGAGGAGGGACAGCGAGGGCCCCCACCTACACCCAAGCACTACCTGAAGAGCACCCAGGCCACTGCTGCCGACCACCGGCCCTGAGACGGAAGACTCCCACAGAGGAAACTCTGTTAAGTATTTGAATAAGTAAAGGAATAAAATTACAAGAGGTAATATAAAGAAAGATAAATAAATAGCGATCAATATAATTGTAAAAATAGTAAAACAAACTCTGCATTATGGTGTGTGATGTACGATACCCAGCACTGATTGGCTCGGTTAGAATTCTCAGGGAGTGGGGTTATTTGAATAGGAGAGTTCCCAGACCCTTTCTCTGTGCAGAATTAAACAGGAGGAGTCTGGCAGGCCAGGCTAGCACTTAGATCCAGTAGAACCAACACTGTCACCCTCTGGACATCATTGTTTACTCTAAAATCTTTAAAAGGGCTGTGTCTGTGCTGTGGTTCACCCTAAATCCAGACTGAAATTTCTCTAGGATATTGTGAATGTTAATAAAATCATTAAATAGATTTAAAATAAGCTTATCTAAAAATGTACTTAAAAATGATAAGTTAGATACCAGTCAGAATTTGTTTAAATTGTTAAAATCTAATTACTTTTCTTCAACAGGGGCCTTGCCACTGCCTCTTTAAAGGCAGCAATTCTGGGGTGAAAATTGCAGTTCCGCCCTCATCCACTAAAGAAGAGGATAGGGCCCCTGAAAGTTTTAAAAAAAAAATGAAAGAAAAGGAAAGAGATTTCTGATTTTATTCTCAGAAATCTGACCTTTTTTCTCAGAATTCTGAATTTAAGAATTCTGAGAAAAAAGTCAGAATTCTGAAATCAAAGTCAGATTTCTTAAAAAATGAAGTCAGATTTCTGAAAGAAAGTCAGAATTCTGAGGGAAAAAAGTCAGATTTTTAAGATTAAGGTCAGTATTCTGAGAAAAAAAAAGTCAGAATTCTGAGAAAAAAGTCAGAATTCAAAGGAAAAATAAGTCAATATTCTGAGATTTAAGTCAAAATCTGAGAAAAAAAAGTCTGAATTCTGAGATTACAATCAGAGTTCTGAGAAGGAGTCAGAATTCTGACTTAGATCTCTGAAATCTGACTTTTTCTCAAAATTCTGACCTTTTTCTCAGAAATGTGACTATTTCTAAGAATTCTGAGTTTGATTTCAGAATTCTGACCTTTTTTCTCAGAATTCTGACCTTTTTCTCAGAAATCTGACTTCATTTTTTTAAGAATTCTGACTGATCTCAAAATTGACTTTTTCTCAGAATTCTGACTTTTTTCTCAGAAATCTGACTTTTCTTCTCAGAATTGTGAAAATTTTATCAGAATTCTGACTTTTTTCTCAGGATTCTGACTTTGATCTCAAAATTGTGACTTTTTCTCAGAATTCTGAGATTCTCAGAATTCTGACGTTTTTCTCAGAAATCTGACTTTTTTCCCTCAAAATTCTAACTTTAAGTTCAGCTTTCTGACTTATTTTGATCAGAATCATGACTTTGATCTCAGAATGCTGACTTTTTTTCCTCATAATTCTGAGATAAAAAGACATAGCGAGGAATGCTAGTTTCCAAGGCAGCAGGTGATGGCCTTCAGTAAAGTTTGAGGAAGTGTTACGAGGAGATTGGCACAACACTACTGCATACAGTGCTAAAAATAACAACTCGTGGCTGTACCTTCAACATTTTCTGCATCGTCATTAATGCAGATAAATGGATGAGCTGAAAAAGGTGCGATGCAGCTCTGTGTAATGTTGCCAAGGTCAAAAGTCAGACGAGAAAGGGAACTCGGCACTGAGGCTTTTTTGTCACGGTCTTCTGAGTCAGACGTTCTGCTGATTTTTTTGCTCTTGTCAGGAAATGGAATTCTTCTTTAATTCTTCTTTAACACTCTCAGATGACTCCTACACATTTTGGTAGATGTCATCAGTGGAAATGTTTCTGCTTTCTGGCTAGAAGGATAATAAGACTCATTTGAAACATGTGATAAAGAAATGCAACTGCAGAAGTTCCTGCAGTCTCTGAGTAAAAACTCCAACGTGCTGCAACACAATTTACCTCAACTTGAGAATGATTTCCTCTTGTTCGTTTGCCTTTTTTAAAGTTCCCTTTGCTGTGTAGCTCTTGCAGCACATCACGAAACTCAGATTTCTTCCTTACACTGTTCTGTTTGGAGAGTAAGTGGGTGTTTTACTGAAAAACTTGAAGAAAGATTTTCGTAGAAGAATTGCAACTGATTTATTTTTGGTTTTGGTTCATGAATCTTTGTCAGCTTGCTGACTCTTGTTCCTTTTTGGAGTTTTTTCTATGAAAATGAAAAATGTTCTCACAGAAAACAAATTATGAAAATTTGAAGAGGAGATTTCTACCCGAATTTCAGTTTTGGAAGTCTTTTTGCAGATGGTAACGCTGCATCCATGCTGGAAAATACAGAAATAAGCTGAATAAAAATCTGATGTTGTGAGTTTGAGTTTCCTTAAATGTGAACAAAACAGTCAATTAGATGACATGATTTACCTTCTTTAGAATAAGTACCACTATCACGATGCTGTAGATGGCCAAGATGATGAATAACACCCACAGATAAATGCTTCTCATGATTATTTTAAATTGTTCTAAAACAGATAAAAACTGGTTATTTAAATAAAGTACAGAACCATCTATGAGTTAAAGTTAACACATTTTTACCTTTTATAACAAGAGTTGTTCCTGTTCCTATGTGCTGTTTGCAGCAATTTGTTTCACTTTTAGACTCTGCAGCACAGTAGTAGATCCCGCTGTCGTTGACGTTAAGAGACTTGATGTGTAGAGTTGCTTCATGAAGGCTGTGGCGGCTGCTCAAGGTGAGAAGAAAGTGGTGGTGTTCTTTGAAAACAAACCATTGATAATGCTGGTGTGGATCTGAACAGTTGCTGTTACAGGGGAGAACTGCGGATTGTCCTATTCTGTGCCAGATGGCCTTGTGTGGCTGTGATAAGCAGCCTTCTGTCTCTTCTCTGCTTTCTGGAACAAAAAGTTTTATTTTGAAAGACAGACTATTTTAATTTTCCAAGCAGTTACAGAATTCAGCTACAGATATCCTACCTGTCCAAGGGAGCAGCGTGAAGAGGAGAGACAGCCAGAGCAAGCCCTCCATGTCTGAAGCTCCACAGCTTATGATTTCCTGAATGAGGTGATGTGAAAGACTGAAAGCATGGTAACACGTCTCTAACCTCACTTCCTCAACAGCTACTTCCCCTTTTCCTCCTCCAAGAAAAAAATTTAAACATTGTGAGTTCTTATCAGATTATTTTTATTATTTAATCAGTTGGAAAAGAATATTTTGAGTTCTCTCATAAATCGTGCTGGTATAAATGTTGTCAGCTGTATGATTTTGTCTGATGTAAATATCACACTAAAAGCAGGACGGTTGGTTTCTGTCAACTGTGCAAGTGTCTGTGCACAGGTGATGGGGCAATGTGGGAAAGCCATAAATGTATTTAAAATATTCCCAGACATCATCAACATTGTAAAGAAATAGAAACATGGCCGAGCTTTCCTCATATCCATATTAAAACCATTATTTCGATCTGAGCCTAAATTACAACTATTAAATGTTTACATTGAGCTGCAAAAAGTTTCAAAGTTTTATTGTTTTATCTGTTTTTGTGTGTCACTAGAGTAACATTTACCTGATCATCTTGTAAATATCTTATATCTGTTTCACCTGTTCCTTTGTCTCTCCTACTGCTTTGAGCATGTACATGACACAACAATTTCCCTCGGGATAAATAAAGTTGTTCTTATCTATCTTATCTTAAAATTATACAACTGGACTGAAAATACAAAAATATAAAAATGCTTGGAAGTTGAAAATCTTGGTGAATTAATCAAAAGTGAAATAGCTATTCATGACCTTTTAAAGAATCATTTAGGTTTCCCTAAGCCTAAAGCTTTATAAGTCTGGACATGTGATTTTGTTATAATTTGAGCTTAAAACATGAGTTTGACTTAATAAAACACAACAATTAGTTAGAAAAATTAGTCGTGGGTTAATGTACAGATAGAATTTAATTAATCTAATTCACCTTCTATGGCAGCAAAAGGATAGTGGAAGATTTGAAAATACCCTGAATATTGAGACAATGGAAATACAATTAAAACAACATTGTTGGTATTTTTATAATCAACTTTGATTGAAAAATTAAAATACTGTTTTTGTGTTGCGTCAATCACACTTTTAATTTACCTGCTGACAGGGGCGGTTCTAGCATCAGGTTTAGGGGGGCTGAGCACCCGAGATCTGCCCGGTCAGGCAAGATACATTTCAACATTTTCTCTATTTTAACACAATTTCATTCTCACATTTATGAAAAAACAAAACACACCCCCCCCCCCCCACCCACTGTTTTCACTCATCAAATTACAGTTTTAACCCTTTACATCCATTTTAAACATCACAACATATATGTTTAACAGATTCTGCTAACACTCCAGCAGAATCTGGTCCAGGTTTGGAGAGTCTAGGTCAGTGGTTCCCAATCTTCTGTCCTGGAGGATCCCTTGGCTGTGTGGAAACCTCACAATCTCAGCACAAACATGTTGTGGAAGAAGAAGAAGAAAATATCTTTTGCATAGCGCCTTTCAAGGTAAAAATCACACGTGCTTGCATGTGATGAATTCCCACAAATTTGGTGGGGACCCTTGGTGGATCACGAACCCCAGGTGGTCCAGGTGTTGTAGTTTAAAAATATGAGCAGATTAAAGATGTGAGTGGGAAAATAGGTTGGAAATGCCCTTTAATATTTGGAAACCTGAAATTGAAGCCACATTTTTAGCTTTGTCTGAATTTGTCTTACAGAAAGCAGGAAACGTGGTCACCCTAACAGCAGCATAGCCACTCAGGAAGGGACAGCCTCAGAGCCTGGAAAGGTGAGCAGGATACCGTTGTTGAGCCATGGGAGATTAGCTGTATTTTTGTTTTTAAAACATATTTTGACCTATTGTATGTATTTCTTTTTTAATTTTTTTGATATTACTGTGTAAAAACCACAAACAGTAAAAAAATAAATAATGTCAAACTTTAGGGGTGCTAGGAATTAAGCACCCCCAAAAGCTAGAAATGCCCATGCCTGCTGAAAAAAAAAAAATATATATATAAACACCAACTTTGTGTATGTGTTTCCCTCCTCAGGACAGTTCAAATATCATGTAGGCGGACTCCTGTGAGCTGTCAGTCATTTTCTTAACCAATCATAAGAGGTGTCGCCCCGCCCCCTTCCACGTCGACCCTGCACCCTCGCCATATTATCAACGTTGTGGATATCGCAGTTCTCTCTGTGCCCCAAGTTACCAGGAGAGGCTTTACCACGCTGCCGGAACTGTGTACAATCCATTTTGGAGAAAGAAATAACATCTTCGTAATCTTTCTGGCTGTGTCTGTGACATAATTCTGCAGAAATGAACGTTTTCAGGCTGACAGGAGATCTCTCTCATCTGGCTGCTATCATCATCCTGCTCCTCAAAATATGGAAAAGCAGGTCGTGTGCAGGTCAGTTCAAGCTTTAGTTATCATAATCCAGAACACAATGTAGTTTATCAGTTGTCTCTGAATAACTTGGCCTGTTATCGATTGCTATTTTATGACTGCGTGTTTCCATACCAGCTAGCTTCACAAGCTAACGTTTCTGCTCATTCATTTGACTCATTCGCTGATGGAGCTAACTGTAGAAAGAAAGAATGCGCCCAGTCTGGTTACATCTTTCTAATAGACAGTGAATTAAACAGTTTGTGTAATTTAATTATTTTAAAAATAAAGTGCAGCCGTTTCACCGGGTTTCTCTACCTGTCTAGTGTAAAAGTTTAGGGCTCGATTTCTTTGGTCTGGCTTCTGACGTGGCGTTCTGGGAGCCGCTACGGAAGTAGCTACCGTGGACCTTCTATACCGGGTCGTTAGTAGCTTCAATAAATAATGTTTTGAATACATTAATCACTGTAAGCATTACAGTGGACCATGACTTTTAACAGCTGGGCACGTTTAATTGGTGAAGAAATAAACGTCTTCTTTAACTACTAACATCTTCATGTTTTGGGTTCTCTTTAGTTTAAACTTGCAGAATATTGAGCAAATAAAATGTTTTGTTGGACATCTAGTATTTATTATATTTGTTATTAAATTTTTTTTTTTATTAAACTTAACTTAAAATAGTAAAAAAAAAAAATCTTCATTTCAAATACTCAACCTCGAATTCGCACGACTCAAGAACTTTCACGTGATGGAGATGCATATTGGTAGTGTTATTTTATCTGTGTGCACAAGTAAAAATTCTGTGCAGTTTGGTATGTTTACAGAGGGAGTGAGGATGCTTTTGGAACACGATGAACTCCATCAATATATTTGAGTTCAAGTGAAGATTCTGTGGCTTAGGGATGCACAAGATATCAGTATCGGTAAATCATTTTTAACATATCGGTATCGGATAGATAAATGCAAATGGGCCGGTATCAACAACGATATTTTTTCCATCATGTTTCCATCTGTTTTATCTGTTTCAGAGGGTGAGGAGGGTGATGTGTCTTTGTTTAGTCGTGTGATTGTAATAATATCAGAAGAGTAAGTGTGTGTGTACATGATAACGTAAATTCAGCTTTAATAATTTTCATTCTATACAAAATGGCTGATTTTAGAAGCATTGATGTCAGTATATTGGTATCGGCAAATATCGGTTATTTGCCGTAACAGTGATATTAACAATTCACATCGGTGCATCACTACTGTGGCTGCAGTAGTCAGCAAAATTCACACTGATTTGAGACATTTATTGGATGAACTGATGCACTAATAGTTGTTCTTGCAAAAGACTGATGTCAACAATAATCTAGAATATATTGTTTTGACAAACTGTTTGCAAAACCTTTAAGAACCGCATAGCTACTCTAGGAAGCTGAGGAGTATTTCTTTCACAAGTCTGGACGTGTAGCTGTATTAAGTTTTTACTTTCACCATCTCGGGTGAAAACTCTTGACATCAGTCAGTGGGAGTCATGTCCTTTAATTAGAAAAAATAAGGCAATTTTTTATTTATGATCAAAACTGATGAAGGGAAATACACTCTGGCACTTCAAAAAATATTATGAATACATTTGTTAAAGATCCTTTTCAGACAGTTTCAGTTTTTTATCTTTATCTGAATTTTGACACTGTTTGGGTAAAGCATTTAAGATATTTTTTAATCTATGACACGTATTTATATAAATAAATCACCTACTTACTTTCTGCACTTTTTGGAATTAGTTTTATTGAAGATTAAGGAGAAACTCTTGTAGCGGTGTATTTAAATGTGTTCAGGCAGAAATGTAATGTGAATTCTTAAATATTGAATAAAGACAAGAAATGATTCCTCTCTCGTTTGTTGTTTGACATACTTGTTTTCTATAAATTGGACAACTTTTATTGTAGTAGACCTTTGGAATCAACTTAAAAGATGGTGTTCAGTTTAATTTACTTGATCTCCAGTAGATGTCGCTGTGCTCTAAAGAAAAGCCTGTTACTCTGTTCAGCAGATCTTGTGTTACTGACTTGGTGTCTAAGCTTAACCTGAATTGTTTTTGCTATTTTCTCCAGGGATCTCTGGAAAGAGTCAAATTCTGTTTTCACTGGTGTTTACGACACGCTACCTGGATCTGCTCACCTCATTTATCTCGCTGTATAACACATGCATGAAGGTAAGGTGCTCTCTCTGGTTAAAACCCCAACATCTCTTGTTTTTCTTTGTGTAAGCCCTTCTTCGCTGCTCACCAGGTGATCTACATTGGCTGTGCGTATGCCACGGTCTACCTGATCTACATGAAGTTCAGGGCCACCTACGATGGCAACCATGACAGTTTCAGGGTGGAGTTCCTGATCGTTCCTGTTGGGGGTCTTTCTGTTCTAATCAACCATGACTTCTCTCCCTTAGAGGTACGTCTGTCTTGCTGTATTTTATACAAGTGGTCACTCATTATACATAAAACAAATTATTCTGTCTCCAGATCCTTTGGACGTTCTCCATTTACCTGGAGTCAGTGGCGATCCTGCCCCAGCTCTTCATGATCAGCAAGACCGGCGAGGCAGAGACCATCACCACCCACTACCTGTTCTGCCTGGGCCTGTACCGCGCCCTCTACCTATTCAACTGGATCTGGCGTTACTACTTTGAGGGCTTCTTTGACATGATCGCCATTGTGGCCGGTGTGGTTCAGACTGTCCTTTACTGCGACTTCTTCTACCTTTACGTTACCAAAGGTGGGTTTCTTCCCTTTATCATCCACTTTGCTTTTGACATGTAAGCATCCTGTATTGATATTATTACAAGAATACAACTGAATGGGACTGCAGCCTCAGTAAAGCCTCAAAAATAAAAAATTGTTCTTTTATTCCTCTTCAAACGTTGTGCGTCATCAGTTGATGTAATCTGTCCTGCTCATGTGTCTCGCTCTTCCTAGAGTACCATTAGTGGAACAGTCTGGTACTTATTAGTCTTTCTTCTGAAAAACCTCCCTGTAAAGTTCAGCCTTAGCGGATCTGAGGTTGTGGCTAAAATTCTTGAATGAGTTCCATTCTGCGAGGATGTAAAGTCCCTTTTTAGGCTGGAAGAGAGAAAAGGTTGCTCCAAACATTTAGAAACACATTTTATTGGTCTGTTTTGTGAATTTTAATGTGGAAATTTTGTTGTTGAAAGAAATTCCAAATAAAAACCACACGATTTTTTTTCTTATTTAGCTTTATATGTCTCTATGTATTATAAAAGGAAAGGGTTGGGGAAAATCGAACTAGAAAAAAATTAAGGAATAAAAAATCGTGCTGATTAGACTATCATGCATGATAGCATGAGCTGCTTAATCTGAACGTCCAATCTGAAAAAATAAGTAAATGCTTTGACTTATAATAATAATAATAATAATTTAAAAATCCAAAAATGTTTCCTGAAACTCTTATTCGCTCTAGTGTTATTTATTCTACAGCTAAAAACTTCCAAAATACACTTTTCATAAATGAAACAGATTTTTGGGTCTTGATGATGATGTGGAGTTTGCTAAAATCTGTATTTTCTGTTCAGAGCTGCACAAGAATCAGACATCTGTGTCGGCTCTCCAAGCCTCAATCATGGCGTCTCAACAAGAGAACGTCGTTATTCATTTTAGAACACTAATTGAAATAGTTTTGTTTTAAATGTATCTATTGTACAGATAGTGATTTATTGTGTTGTTGGTTAAAAGTTTCTAGAATTTGTCTATAATATTTCATAAAATAAAACTTAAGTGTCCCAGTTGTGGTGTAACGTATGAGGAGCTGACGCGTGTAACCACCATCTAATTTCTCACCCCGCAGTGTTGAAAGGCAAGAAGCTGAGCCTGCCGGCGTAACGGCGAACGCGAGGAGACGGCGACTCCCAGCGGCCTCAGGGGGTGCAGAGATGACATCGTGAATCTTATGACCTTGTAGTAACAGATGTCTGAAACAGAGAGCCAACTATCAGGAGGGAGAAACACACTAGTCTCGTTGAAGATTTGCTGATGGAACTGGTAAATGCCAACAACACACGAGCTGAACAAAGACCATCCCAGAGCAATTATTGGATTTCTGTGTTCAGCATCTTGCCTTAAGATTCTTTTCATTGATGTTTAAAATAGGAGAATTTGTTTTGTTTTCTATGTATGGGGTGTATTCGCTTCCTTTCTTTCATTTTTTTATCGTTATTTTTTTGTCATGAAAGTGGTCGACTGAACAGTACCTTGTTTGACTTGGTGAGGAAATGCACAACATGTACAGTCTTATTAATGAGTGAGACAAGAGTAATGTGTCCCAGTGCCCGGCTAGGACCGTGTCCATTTCCTCTCAGTATTTTCTTTTTCACACTTTACCACGATTTGGCTCTGTAATTGTATGAATATACTAGAATATGTAACTTTTTGAGGCCAAAATCAATTTTGTTTTGTAAAAAATTTTGCATCCTTCAAAACCTAAAATATTTTAACTGATTATGTTGAAACTTTGTTTTTTTTTTTAAGAGAAACTCAAAGTAATTTTGAATTCAAGAAATAATTTATACTTTGCAAACATTTTGGCACATTGGCGTTTTTAAATGGTGCTTGTCTCATTTGAAAATCACATTAATGTGTTTACTGATCTTTTTCCCTCTTTGATGTATGTTTAGTAAAATCTAAAACTGCCGCTTTATCGTAGATCTCTGAATTAGTCACATCTTTGCTGCAGACCGAGCTCAGGTTGTGGTTCTTATGTGCAGTAATGTGCTCATGAGCAGCGGTGGTGACCTGTAGGTTGAACCTGGCTCTGGGGGAAGAAATGTTCTCGTTTGGTTTGTTTGTGCATTTTAGATGCCAGCTAGTGGTCTGCATCACGATCGCTGAGATGGTGTTCGTTTCTATAAATTGTAAAAGGCCTTGCCAATTTTTTTCTAAATGGGCATTTCTAAAAGATTATTCAGAAAAAGTTTTCCTTTCCTTCCTTCTTTTGTTGCATGATATCAATTCCATTAAAGATTTTATGATAATCACCCATCCGTGGTGTTATTTCATTATTAAAATCATGCAGATAAAAAGTAAACTGCATTTCAAATTTCTGTCATATTTGGCATTAAGTCAGTAATCTGAGTCAGTTTGGTTCGTATTAGTTCTCACTCCCATAACGAACATTCGCTAAACAAACAAGACAATTTCAACAAAGTTTCAAGTAACTGTTTTTCTTTAACAAAACATTTTCATCCACGTCAGTGCTATTACAGTGCAGGGTTTCAGTTTTAAAGTTGGAATTTACTTTGGTTACAACAGACCAGGGGCGTGTCCAGGGAGTGGCCTGGGGTAGCACATGCCACCCTTGGAATCTGATTGGCCACCCCAGGTGCTAACACACTAATTTACCTTTGAATAGGGTTTTCATTGTCCACAAAAGGCTTGGGGGTAAAACAAAAAAGGCATAACCATTGGTGCCACCCATGCACAAAGTTGTGCCTCACCTGGGCCACCCCATTTTAAAACATCTGGCCACGCCCCTGCAACAGACTCATTGCCACTAGAAGGGAAAAAAGAACAAAACCCTGAGATTTAAATGAAATATTGAGGGGAAAGAAATCAAGATATTTCTCTATTAAAGTCTCAGATGAACATTAAAATATCTTCATACACTACTTTCACTGACATGTGCATGTTTGAGGCTCTTATTTTGAAAGACTGAAGGACTTTCTTGTTATTGTGGACATGCTCCAGAAAGAGTGCAGTTGTTGCAATAGATTCAGCTTTGAATGGATCCGGTTCAATATGCCTCTTTATTTGGAAGAGGTAGAAAAAGGGTCCAGCATGAACTCAAAAGAAGCAAATTCCAGTAGAAATAGCTACAGTCACATTGGTGACCTCTGCAACTGCTACACGTCTGGAAGATGTTTTAAATATGTCTGCTGCATCTAAACTTCAAATCAGGGAACTTTCTTGAACATGTGTGAAAGTCAAGAGTATGGTGCAAAGTTCACTGATTCAGGTGAAACTAATATGAGAGACTCATTCCATGCAAAGCCAGATATTTCCACCTTCATTTGATACAATTGTGATGATTATGGCTTACAGCTGATGAAGTCCCCACATTCAAAATCTCAGACAAGTATAATATTGTGAAAAGGTTCAGTATTCTAGACTCAGAGTCACAATGAATCCAGAACACCTGCAAAGGATTCCTGGGCCTTTAGATGGTCTCTCAGTCTAAACTGGATATTAAGTTTTCTTTAAGATGCAGACGGATATTGAACGCGTCTACGAGCCACTAGTTTTGTAATAAGACTTTTTTGACCCACAAAACAAGACAAACTTATACCAAAGTCATTTGGTGTAAGACATGTTTGGCACTACTTTGCAGTAACAGATGTCTGAAACAGGAGAGATTTTTGACTAAACTGAGCTTTAGGGCACTGATTAGGACTGCTTGGTCATCCACCAAACCACCAGGCCACATGGAAATGATGACACCTTATTTTTTAATTCTACAGGTCTGTTAAGTATTTTATTTTTAAAAATAACATTGTTATATATATATATATATATATATATATATATATATATATATATATATATATATATATATGTACACATAAACCGTACATATATAAGTAGTGGTTTGTCATTTAACCCAGTGAACTTAAAGAGAATTAACTTTCCTCCATGACTGAGCACATCCTAAACAAACAGAAGATGAAGTCAGCTGCTGTTAGAAGAAAAACCACTAAAACTGATCCCAGACATGAATCCAAACCGTTTAGTCTGTGAAATTTGAGGAATGTTTAGAAAACTTGTAATTATGAAACAGTTCACAGAAAACGTAAGAAGACCTCAAAAAACAAAGATTAGTTTCTACATTTGAAATGTGTCTTTAAGTAATAATTTTAATCAAACCACGATAAATCATGTTGTCGTGGTGCATAACAGCCTGGTATGGCAGCTGCTCCAAGACAGACGGGGAGAAGCTCCAGAGAAGGTGGTGCAGAAGATCATCGGCTGGCCTCTCCCATGCCTGATGGATGTACAAACCATTTATGTCTCAACAGAGCAAACATCATCAGCCTGTTTGACCTGTTGCCCTCAGGGAGATGGTAATTGTGCACCAGATCAAAGACCAGTGACTTAAGAATAGTTTTTTTTTTCTTCGAAAAGCCATAACCATACTGATTTAATCTAAGGAGCTTTGAAAGAAAAGCGTCTGGACTTCTTTGAGTTGCTTGAAGACGTTTCACCTCTCATCCGAGAGGCTTCTTCAGTTCTAAGGTCAAATGGTGGAGAGTCCCAGATTCAAACCCAGTGGGAGTTTCCCCCCGAAGAGGGAACAAAAGACCCCCGATGATCTTCTACATAAACACATGAGCCCAGGTGTGAGGGCGGGTGTGGGTCCTAATCAGCCAGAGTTTCGGGTGAGCTCATTGTGAAGCCTGGCCCCACCCTATCATGTGAATTCCTGAGGTCAGATGGCCCAGGATATGCGTGGGCGTTGAGGCATCTGGGAAGGGATCTCAAAACTGGATCATAGATGGCAGACAGTTGGTGTCGTAAACCACCGCCTCTGTTCAAAAATGGTTGCTCACAGTGGACATA
The DNA here is from genome assembly GCF_043380555.1 of Nothobranchius furzeri. Taxonomy (NCBI): domain Eukaryota; kingdom Metazoa; phylum Chordata; class Actinopteri; order Cyprinodontiformes; family Nothobranchiidae; genus Nothobranchius; species Nothobranchius furzeri. Next base: position 56,997,996 of record NC_091752.1, read on the forward strand.
AATGGCTTCCTTTACTCCTCTTTCAAACCATCTGTCCTCTCTGTCCAAAATGTGAACGTTGGCATCCTCAAAAGAGTGACCTTTGTCCTTTAGATGCAAATGAACTGCTGAGTCCTGTCCCGTGGAGGTGGCTCTTCTATGTTGTTATGCAGAAGATTATCAGGGGGTCTTTTGTTCCCTCTTCGGGGGGAAACTCCCACTGGGTTTGAATATGGGACTCTCCACCATTTCACCTTAGAACTGACGAAGCCTCTCGGATGAGAGGTTAAACGTCTTCAAGCAACTCAAAGAAGTCCAGACGCTTTTCTTTCAAAGCTCCTTAGACTACAATGACCTGGATGACTGACAACCTTCACAGACATACTGATTTAACAAATGCACTGACTGGACTGGATTGTACATCACATGCTGACATCACCCCTGGCCCCTGCATTAAACAGATATTAATCTGTGACATTAAAGTGTGATAACCTGTTTAATGATGACATCCACACCCTTTATTTAAAATAAAAGCAAAACAAAATTGTAAACACTGGCACTATCTTTTATATGTTTAGTGGTTTTATTTTTCTAAAGTATCTTACATAACCTGGACAGGAAAGCGTACATTTACAATGAAGGCATTCATTCATTGTATAATTGACCTTACAAACCCTTTTTTGTCTCACATTATTCTGATTTCTGCTCACAGGGAAGCTCATAAAACTCCAAATGAGTCAAACACGTCAAACAAATCTCACAGAACTGAACCCAGACTGGCCCGTCTGTAAATAACTCATTGAATATGAGTTGTTGTCTTCAGGGCTCATTTCAAGATCCTGGTTCTGGTCTATAGGGCCTTACATGGACAAGCACCATCATACATTGGCGATCTTCTCAGTCCCTACACCCCCAGCAGGTCACTGAGGTCCAGTGATCAAAGCCTACTGGTTGTGCAGCACCAGGCTAAAGACCAAAGGTGACAGATCACCTGTTGTTGTGACCCCCAGACTCTGGAACTCTCTCCCCCTGAGCCTGAGATCAGTGGACTCAGTGGTCTCCTTCAAAAAGCAGCTGAAACTCACCTGTTCAGGCTGGTTTTGGTGTGACCTTCATCACCCTCTCCTTATTCTGCTCTCCCTACCTAGGCCACCTTCCTCAGGATCCACTGATTTCCCTCTTTGCTTTCCGCTCTCTTTCTTTACATTTTTTAATCACAATTGTCTATTTTTTGCTCATTTTAAATATATTTTTGATCATTTTCTAAATTTTTTTTATATTTTACATTTTTTGTTTTTGTGAAGCGCCTCGTGATTTTTATCTTGAGAGGCGCTATAGAGAAGATCTTTTCTTCTTCTTTCTTGTTTTTCCTCTGAACAAAAGTGTAACTGACGAAGGTTCATTCTGCTGAAAGAATCAATCTGAACTCGATCTACAAGTCAAAGATGAAGAGTCTGATCTGGGTAAAATAATCAGGTGCATGGAACCTGAAATAAAGGCATTTATTTTAAAAAAGTGTTTTTTTTTATCTTTGAAACTGACAAATGTCTTTGAATACAACTTTATAAATACTGACAGCTAGATGTGTGCGTATTCAATATATCAATGATTCTCTTGTAGGCAAGAAAAAAGGAACTTTTATTGTTGAAATGTAACATCAGCTGTTTAAATAGAAAAACAAAATTTCTACATTTATTACATATTTTCTAACATTAACCTTTAAAGCTTCAAACTCTCAGACTACCGTTTTAGTGTGCCTTACATCAAATGAGGTGATCATATGTGTATAAGAATCACTAACAATTTTAGATTTTAATTTTGGAATGCCCACGCTTTGAAGCTTATTTGAATAACTTGTTACGACTTTAAACTCAGGACTGATAAAGCTGTATGCACGAGTTCAGATACTGATTCCGTTGAATGGTAGATGGTCTATGGGGTTAACAGGTAAAACGTGTCAAAACTCAGAAAAATTGAAGCGGAAATGGAGTGATGCCAGAGGGATGGAAGCTCTCCGTCATGTTCCAGCCGTGCTCGGTTTCCCCTGTAACCATCAGCCTCCTTCTCATCAGCCCAACTCACCACACCTGTAATCAAGACATCCAGCTCACCTGCCACTTCAGCTATATAAACTCCAGCAAGCCACCAGCACCTTGCCGGATTATTGAGCGCTTCTTGCCAGTAAAATCTCCAGCACTCCTGACCTCTGCCTGAACCTCGACCTGCCCACGTGCCTGCTCCCCGCCTGGGTTGTTTCTCTGCGTCTGACTACCTGGACTATCAACCTTGGATCTGCCTCTGGTTTGCCCCTCCTGTCTTCGCTAATGATCTCCCCAGCTCTGACCCTCGTCTTGTCCCGACCACACCTCTGCCTGCTTCCCACAGTCTGATGATACAACCAAGCCCTAAATAAATCTGTTAGTGTCTTACTGTGTCTGGTGTTTTCACGGGTCCCCAAGTCTGTTCTGCCCTTAACACTCAGTCATGCACCATTCCTCCTTTAAGCCAGAAGATGTTCTCATCACTTCATGTTGGAGGGTAGGTCATGGATGGAAGCTTTGATTAAATCAAAATGTGATTCCAGACATGTTACACACTGAGCTTAGAAATGTACTCTGATTTATTGCAAAAGATAAACTGAAACATCACATGGTCCTATGCATTCAGACCCTTTTCTCAGTATTTAGTTGAAGCACCTATTGAGCTAAAACAACCATGATACTTCTTGGTAAAGATGCAACAAGTGTCTTACACCTGGATTTGGGGATCCTCTGCCATTCCTCTGTGCAGACCCTCTCCAGTTCTGTCAGGTTGGATGGTGAATGTTGGACAGCCATTTTTTGGTCACTCCAGAGTTGCTCAATTGGGTTTAAGTCAGGGCTCTGGCTGGGCCATTCAAGAACAGTAAAGCTTCTCCTTTGTTATTTTGGCTGTGTGTTTAGGGCCATTGTCATGGTGGAAGGTAAACCTTTGGCCCATTCTGAGGTCCTGAGCACACTGGAGAAGGTTCTTGTCCATGACATCCCTGTACTTGGCCAAATTCATCGTTCCCTCGAATGTAACCAGTCCTGACCCTGCAGCTGAAAAACAGCCCCACAAAATCATGCTGCCACCACCATGCTTCACTGTGGGGACTGTTGAACAAGTGATGAGCAGTGGCTGGTATTGTCCACACATTCCACTTAGAATTAAGTCTAAAAAGTTCTATCTTGGTCTAATCAGACCAGAGAACCTTATTTCTCACCATCTCAGAGTCCTTCAGGTGTCTTTTAGCAAACTCCATGCAGGAGATGAGAGGCTTCTGACGAGCCACTCTGCCATAAAGCCCTGACTGGTGGAGGGCTGCAGTGATAGTTGACTTTCTACAACTTTCTCCCATCTCCTGCTGCATCTCTGGAAAACAGCCACAGTGGTCTTTGGGTTCTTCGTTACCTCTCTCACCAAGGCTCTTCTCCCCCAGTAACTCAGTTTGGCCGGACGGCCTGTTATAAAAAGGGTTCTGGTGGTTCCAAAAGTCTTCTATTTAAGGATTATGGAGCCCACTGGGCTCTTAGGAACCTTAAGTGCAGGAGAGATGTTTTGTAACCTTGGCCAGATCTGTGCCTTGCCCCAACTCTGTCTCTGAGCTCTTCAGGCAGTTCCTTTGACCTCATGATTCTCATTTGCTCCGATATGCATTTTTCTTCTTCGAAGGATACGACAGCCTAGATGCGAAAAAGGCATAATGCTGCCACCATTACGACAAAACCACACACCACACACCACACCCTGCTACAGCTGCTCATACACCCCCAAAGTGTGCAAGAAATCCAACAGCACCGTCACTCTCCGTCTGTCCTTCGTCTCCAACACTGTCCCGAGGCTGAACACGCTCACCCCACACCCCAGAAACCCAAATAGGGAGCACCGCTCGCTCATGTTCAGGGTTGGCTTTTAATCTGTCACTTTCAAGGACACATGGGCCACTATCTCCTGTTCCCCACAATCACATCTTTCATCCAAGTGTTTTCCTACCAATAACAGCGTGTTCCTGAGACCACAATGGCCCAGTCTCAAATCGGGTTAACACCCCAGCATCCCTCCTCCCAAAACCCAAGTCCAGCCTCTCACTGCCCCACTGACCTCTGCAGCCCATAAAAATACCTACCCTTCACCCCCTCATCCCAGGTCTGCCACAACCCCACTACCTCCCGGCTGATCACAACGCAATATCCGACAATCTGATCTCCCCTCCCAGTCCCACCACTCCATTCCCAAGTGAACCTCCGAGTCTGCCCCCTCATGAGCAGGAACCCACAGGAAACAAACATCACTCCCCTCCACCATCAGCCTGAACAATAACAACCGGACAAAGACGAGCAATTCTGGTCTGGACCCTGGGGATGACCCAAACAGTGTTGCAGAGTTGGAGCAAATGACTGCACATACTGGTCTTCAACCCTCCAATCAATAGTAATTCATTTCCTATCAGGAAATCCACATAATGTAGTTAAAAATCTTCAGCTTGTCCAAAATGCGGCAGCTAAAGTTATAATGGCTGGCTGCCTGTTAAATTCAGAATATATTTTAAGATCCTCCTTCTCACATATAAAACTCTTAACAATCAAGCTCCATCATACATCAGTGACCTGATTGTTCCATTCATTCCTAACCGAGCACTTCGCTCTCAGACTGCAGGTTTACTGGTGGTTCCCAGAATATCTAAAAATAGGATGGGTGGCAGATCTTTTAGCTATCAGGCTCCTCTCTTGTGGAACCAGCTCCCAGCTTTAGTCCGTGAGGCAGACACCTTGTCAGCTGTTAACTTTATTTTTCTCTGTGTTTTTCTCAAGGCACAAAATATCCACCAACTTTGACTGGAACATCGAATAATGGTCTCTTATCTGGCAACCAAATCTAAAACTTAAGTTGGGAATCACCACCCCCACCACAGCCCCACTCTCAGGTACCCTGGAGCTGTCCGTGAACAGCGACAAATCTCCAGATAACCCTCAACCTCCCCAGCCAGCCCATCCCCTCAGCCTCGTTCCAAGAAAAAAAGGCCCCCCTCCGAATCAGAAAAAAGCCATGGCAGAACATCCGGCCAAACCAAGTGCAACACCACTGGTCAGTCCAGGAGGCCCAACCCCAACCACTCCGCCTGCCCCCTCAGCTTTTCAAGGAAACCCTCTTCAGTTCTCCCAACGCAAAACACCCAATGAGTCGCCAACAGGCCCAACGCAGTGGTCGATGCCTCCATGCCCTTCACCCTTAACATGTAGTGCAACTCAGGCCCTGTCCACACGTAGCCGGGGATCTGCCTGTCATCCACACGAAAACGGAGTTTTTTCACACGAAAACGGATCTTTTTAAAAACTCCGGCCAAAGTGAAGATCTGCGTTTTCTCCGTTTTGGATGTCTGCGTGTGGACAGACAAAACCGGTGTTTTAAGGTCCTTGATGTCACTTTCCGCGACAAAAAATGCTGACATCACGTGTGCGACCTGTGTTTACACTAGCCGACAGCATGGATGCCCTCAGAGCTGCGCTCGCTTTATCAATTGTCCAAGCGCTTTTTGCTTGTTTGTTTTTGCAAGCGGAATTACTGCTCCTTGCGGAAGACCACAGACGAAGGACGAGGTTAAGAACGGGGGAAGTACTGCCGCCTACAGGTCTGGCATGTCCTTAACAACGTATTTATCCGGGTACGTGTGGACAGTTTTTTTTAAACGAGGTGGTGTGGATGCAAGTTTTTGGAGGGGCGGATATTCGTTTAAAAAAAAAAGGCTACGTGTGGACTTGGCCTCAAGCTTAACCCATAACCAATATTCCAGCACCATTTCACCCACTTTCACCTGAAGTGCCAACACAGGAGTCGAATGGAAAGCCCCGTTGCACAACCTCAAGGCCGCTGCCTGCACCACACCCAGTTGCCGCAAGGCTGAGGGGGTCACCGAACCGTACACTAAAACCCCGTAACCCAGGTATGATCAACTCACACCTCTGGGAACCATAAACAGGTTGCTCCTGTCGGCCCTCCAATCAGTCCCTGCCATGACATGAGCTGTAAGGTCTTATATAGACAGGTGTGGCTTTCCTAATCGAGTCCAATCAGTATAAACACAGCTGGACCTCGATGAAGGCGTAGGACCATCTCAAGGATGATCAGAAGAAATGGAAAGCACCTGAAATAAATATGAGTGTCACAGCAAAGGATCTGAATACTTGGGACCGTGTGATTCATTTTTAATTTTGTAAATCTTCATACATTTATAAAATTCTGTTTTTCTGTCAATATGGGGTACTGTGTGTACAATAGTGAGGAAAAACTACATTTAATTGATTTTAGCAAATGGCTGCAATGTAACAGTGAAAATTGATGAGTTTCCGAATAATTTCTGTACCCACTGTGTGTGGCTTACAAAATAAATAGTTTTAAATATAATAGCCACAGTTTTTATGTATACAAAGTTCCCTGGTTCCATTTAATTCTCTACATTACAACACATCAAACTGGTTTAAAAAATAAAAAAAAGGTGCAACTAAAAATGATTCAAAATCATGTTTATTCTTAAAAGCATCATTTCAAGCTGAAGAGTAGCGGTTTTCTCTTTAAAACGGGTAAAAAATACCTAAAATTTATTGGCCATGTAGAAATTTAGCTTTAAAAGTTGAAACACGATAAATAGCTAAACACTGGACCTATTTTACAGAAATCATTTCAATACAAACTCTTATAATATTAACTGGGTCAAAAGAAATCAGTTTTAAAAGCCCGTTTTTGATGAAACATCAAAATCCTGAAGTTATCTTGTTATAAATAATCCAAACATATTGCACGACATACAGATAAAATGTGATGAACCTAGATTGACACTGAAGATTGATTTTTAGCCTTTGTACGTAGAACAACTGTTCCGACAGCAGATCATCTCAGTCAAGTTGCCATGAAGCTGATCAGATCAGATCCTGGATCCCGATCATGTTAGAGGGAGGACGGAGCGATCTACTTCGCCTCCTTCGGTCCAGAAGTTTCACCCTCACTCTGTTTCTCCTGGTTCAGAGGAAGGAAATGATCAAAAGGTTTAAAATACAACTTGGTGAGTGCAGTCAGTGTGTGTGGACTACCGTAGACGGTTGTGAGTAATATTGCTTCAGCAGGTTGGGGATGCTGACGAACAGAGCATTAACGATGACTGAAACCAGCAGAGAGAAGAGAGCGATGCCAGCGAGCACGGACAGCAGAGTCAGCCCTCCAATGAAAAACAGGAACACTAAAAAAATAAAATAAATAAAAAATTAACTGAGAAATAAGTTAAAAAACAAACAAACAAAAGAAAAAACACTCAATCCAGGAGCGGTGTCCAACCAGAAAGTACCAACCTTCAAAGAAAACGAATCCTACAGCTGAGATAACAAAGGTTGTGAGGGCAAACATGAGGAAGATTCCCACAGGCAGAACAGCCATGGCGCTGAAGAGCAGCAGTGTGAAAGCCAAGAAAGGTCTTCTGCAGATGTACAGTCCGATCCTTGTGTTCAGCAGCTGTGCAACCTGTTAAAGACACAACACAGCTGGTCAGAAAGGGATGCAACCAAAGGAAAAGTCAAGATACATAAATAACAAAATAAAACAGGTGAAAGGAGTTGGGATACCTTTGGATCTCCTTGAAGGCGGCTCAGAAGAGAAAGCCATCTTTCCCACAGCTGCTGAATTAACCTGCTGTACCTCATCTCAACACAACTGGATTAGAAGACAAGGAAAGAGACAGATTATAAACCAACCCTGAGACAGAGGATCAGCAGCAGGTACCAGCACAGGATTCAAACACTTAGCACAAATCTCTCCCCAGGACTTCTAAATAATTATAACTCATCAGCCAAGATTGGAATATCAACACAGACTTTGGGTTTTTATTGTGTCCTTATTGTGTTTACTGTATTCTATCAGTTTAGATTAAACACACATGTCTGATCACAATATTAACTGGAATTGTATTATTTATTTGACTTACAAAATAAGCTATTCAACAATAACTGACACATTTTTACATCTTTGGTTTGAGATTAAATCCCAACATAATAGTCTACTGAATCAGGTGGTTTTTCTAAATCTGGGGTCTACAAGCTCTGGTTCAAGGGCCATTCAGGTTCTCTGTCCGCCAGCAGTAGCTCTGACAAATTAATTATATCTACCTTTACAACAAGCTTCATAATGAATTAATACAACATTTGATTAATTCAACTTCTGCTCGCCATAAAGTAAAAATGTAACAGACTTAAGGTATGAAAGAAAGACGTAAAAAAAAATTAAAAAATAAAAAAAACTTCAGAACGTGACAAAAACACAATAAAAATAATTCTTAAAATAAATTACGGCCTTTTAAAAATGTCAAAATATACAATTTTGCAAATGTAATTTCTATGGTAACCCATAATTTAGTGTATGAGTGTAATTTTTATTTAGTTTCTAAAGTTGGGCTGAGTTTATGGGAGTCATCGCTAAAACTGAAAAGATGCGAGCTGAAAGCCCACAGGCTTTTATCTTTTTGGTGTTTCTTTCTTTTAAGAATGGCGGCCAAAACAATCCTTTTCAACAAGACGTGATGAAACGTAACAAACGTAAAACACAAACCCTGGTGGAGGAGAGCCGTGCTCGCGCGCACGTCTCCAGAGAAAGCCAGAACGCTTTTAGGCTCACACCCTCGGCTCACACCTGAACTTTACATATCTAAAGACAGAGGAGGTTTAATACTTACCCTAAAAAAGTGAAAACCTCGTTCGTTTGTCAGCAAAGATCATAAGTCAACGAAACGACCGTCTCTTATACACCATACTGATGAACACACCCATAAAACACACCTCCTTTTTCTGGTCTTCCTCCCCTGGAGTCTGGAGAGACTCTGGTTTGAGGCTTTGCTGCTGCCGCCTTGTGTTTATCTCGGGTATTGCATCCCAGAGTTCACCGAGGATTAAATAATCTTTTGGTCAAAAAAGGACAAAGCCAAGGTAGACGTACAAAATAATAATCTTTAAACTCAACATAAATTAATGCTTTTTAAATGAGTGATCAAGAAGTTTTCAGAAAAGTTGAAAATACTGCTAAATTGTACTAAAATCATAAATTTCATAGTCATAAGAAAGAGCCACTGGATAAATCAAACCACAATTTGTGAAATGTGCCTTCAACAAATATTTCAGCACTTCATTTAAACAAAAGTTGTTTTGCACATCACCAAAGCCTTTGATAAAAAATATATGAAATTGATAATTATGTTTCTTCAAACGTGATAGTATTTATGTACCAAGTCTGGTTTGATTTTTAGTAATACAAACATAAAAATCTGTTGTGGAACATGATGCAGCTGGTGCATTTATCCAGCTAAGGATTTTTGTTCATGCATTAGGTTCAAATTTAATCTAAATGGTGAAATGGTAAATGGCCTGTATTTGATATAGCGCCTTCTAGAGTCCTGGAACCCTCCAAGGTGCTTTACAACACAATCAGTCATTCACCCATTCACACACACATTCACACACTGGTGGTGATGAGCTACGATGTAGCCACAGCTGCCCTGGGGCGCACTGACAGAGGTGAGGCTGCCGAGCACTGGCGCCACCGGTCCCTCCGACCTAAAATGTGTATGCATCTGTTTTACATCAGAACTTCTCCCTGTTATATTTACACCCTGCATGTTTGGAGGGAATTTTGTTAAAAGTGATTTGGAGCTGAAACATCTCCTTTAAACGCTTTTTTGTTAACTGAGCTGAGGTTTTCTGTAGTTTTCCTCCTGCAAAACTGAATTAAGACGGAAAATGTCACCTAAAACATTTTTATAACTTTGAAAAAAATACACAAGAAAATACATGCAACCTTTCCCTACCAAAGAATATATTTATAAGATAAATCAAAGAAAAAAAGTAAATTCGTAATTTTTTCACTATAATCACCAAATTTTAATATTTCTTTACTACCTGACCTTAAAGGCAGAGGCTGGTCCAGGTACGACTGAACTACACTCACTGGCCACTTTATTGGGTACACCTCTCCATATGGTCGATAACATGAATGACTAATCAGCCAATCACATGCATGGTGGCAACTCAATACATTTAGGCATGCAGATATGGATGTCTAAAGATGACCCGCTGAAGTTCACCAACTTCAGAATGGGGAAGAAAGGTGATTTACTTTGAACATGGCATGGTTGTTGGCACCAGAGGGGCTGGTCCAAAAATGGGGAAACATCCAGTGAGCGGCTGTTCTGTAGGTGAAAATGTCTTATTGATATCAGAGGTCAGGGGAGAATGGCCAGACTGGTTCGACCTCATACAAAGGCAACAGAAACTCAAATAACCACTCATTACAACCAAGGTATGCAGAAGAGCAGCAGAAGACCACACCCGGTCCCACTCCAGCTACGAACAGGAAAATGTGGCTACAATTCACTCAGGCTCACCAAATTGGACAATCCCTAGAGGGCTAAGCCCAACCAGCCATTCCTCCCCATCCCCGCATATTTTTCTCCTCCTGCTCCCTCACATCATCACACAAACATGCACATAGGACCTTGGGGTGTGAACAAGTCAGTGAGTGCGGGTATGGACCCCATTTCTGCATTCCTGTGGCAACCTGTCCCCCAATTTTATCTGCACCTTAAACACTTCCACTAACAACATTCCACACAAACACACACTTAGGGCCTTGGGAGTGAGCACATCCAACGGCATTTGGCAGGGGGATTTCTCAGCCTCATCCCAAGTGCCGGTGCCCACTTCCAATTTTAAACTGCACTTAGACACCGAGGGCTGTGGGTGCAAGTGGGGTGGTGTGGTGGCATCAGCTGGCATAGGCCAGACGATGCCCGCACTGCCCGCTCACCACAGCCATGGAATACACCTCATCAACACTCACTAACACCATATTGGAACAGGCGGAGGGAGACTAGGGGTCTTAGCACATCTCTGTTGTTGCTTGGCTTCCTGAGGCTGGAGGCTAGGAGGGAGATCTGGCCGTCTGGTTGAGGTCTGGTGTGCTGGATTGCTGTGCTCAGCGTTGGGCAGGGGAGCCTGCTCATCAGCACCCCAGCAGAAAGGGTTGAACTCTTGGAACCGGTTATGGTTGTACCCTGTGTGCAGCAGTACCGGGACCAGAGTGAATAGGGTGTGTATGGGGAGCATGAGTGGGTGTCCGGCATGCATTTTTGTAAGTCTTTGGTTGTATGTGTATGTGTGAGCATGAGGGAGGGAGTGTGTGACTGTGTTTGTGTATGACTGTGTATGTCAGGTGGGGCCTTTGACTCCTCCCTTCTCCTGGGACTTCTTTTGGTGATATAGATCTACGTCTCCCCTCTCCCTGTCACACCTGGTGTGGAGTGTGGTGCCTTGGTCTGCCTGGGTCGTGGCTCCCGAGTCAGGGAGTTTAAGATTTTTGGCATCTGCTTGACCAATCCCAGTGGCTGCCTGGTGGGGTCTGGGTCCCTGGGCTCTGCTGGGTCCCCAGCAGGGGGTTGTCCCCCCTGGGTCCCGGGTCATTGGGTCCTGGGCTCGGCCGGCTAGGGGGTGGGAGCCTGTGGGCTTGCCGCCGATATCTCCTGGGACTCTGCCAGCTACTGGTTGTGGCCCCCCAGGGCAATCCTCTGCGCCTCTCGAGGGGAGCGGGGGCTTTTCTGGTCGCAGTCTCCCTGGAGTTCCTGTGCTCTGGGGCAGCTCCTGGATTTCTGGGACTTGGAGCTCCCTCCATCTCCTACACATCTTTAGGGGGCAGATCTGTGGCCCCTCACACCCTCTATTGGACGCTCCTATAGAGAAACTTTACGTAAACAAGCACTTGTACACACACAGGTGCTCACATGGTGCTCTCATAAGTATGGGCTTGGGCACGTTCAACACATGTCTTAAGGCTATGGTGGGCACTAAATGCACTGTGGTTTATTATTGTGTGATTGTTCAGTTAAACAATGTTGATTATGTATTTCTTCATCAAGTTGGCACAGTGATAGCTTGATCTTGTTGTATTGTTATTGTGTCCCATTTTTGTGTTTTTTTGCTTTTTTTCCTTCTCTCTTTATGCAGGTCTAGAAGCAGATTCTTGCTCATCATTGTTTATGTTTGATGCCATCATGTTAATATGGACCAAAATCTCTGAGAAATGTTTCCTCTACACAGCTGAATCCATGCCATGAAGGATTAAGGCAGTTCTGAAGGCAAAAGGGGTCTAGCCTATGGTCTAGCCCAGCAAGGTGTACCCAATAATGTGGCCAGTGAGTGTAACCTGTTTGGCCTCATGTTTATATGCTGCCATCTGGTGGCCAAAATCTGGTACTTCAAGGCAATAGCAGCACCAGCAGTAATTTTACAATCATTTGTTTGAAAAAGGAGTATAAACATGTTTAGCCCCACCCTTTAGATGTACCTAATCCCTTACTATAGAAAAAGTTTTTCAGTTTACAAAAACATAATAGAAACAGAAAAACCATAACAGACGCTCTTTCAACTAAATATGTAATCTAATATAATCCTAACTAGAAAGACGTTTTTTTCTGTTCACAAAAATAAAAACTAAACAAATAAACAAACATATGTAAAGAGGTACATCAAATGACTCCTCTCAGAGAGTCATTTTTAGTATTTCAGAGGTAAAAACAGATAACTAGTATACATTTAACAAGTAACATTAAGAAATACTTCAGTGCCAGAATACTGAGAAGCAGAGCGTAGACCTGAAGCCTTTTAGTTTGGGGATCTTAGAGGGAAGAGCTCCTGCATATTTCCCTCATGTTGGACTGTTTCTGACTGATTAAAATACCCCTGCCACTAATTATGAAGGCCTTCACCGCCTGTCTATTCTCCATCTGTCTAATTGTGCTGTAAAACACCAATCTGTCACCACATGTGGATAAACGATGACATTATTTGTTTTTGCCTTTCAGAAACAACTTTGCCCTCTGTTTAATTTATTTGACAGAAGATGAAAAATAATTCTGCTCTGATTTCTGGAGGTTTACCTTGAATCAGATCCATCTGAGTCCACAAAGCACAACCTGCTGCAGGCGACAGGAGCCAATAGGAGCCCTGTGGTTAATGAATGATCCTTTTGATTTCATTTTTAACATTTACAGCTTCGTATTGATCAGCCGGCTGCTGCTGTGACAGGTTTCATACAACAGAGCTCCAGACTTGTCTTTAGCTTTCTCAGTAGTCAGACTAAAGTGGTTTTCAAAATGAGCAAAAAAAAAAAAAAAAAAAAAAGAAAAAAGAAAAAATGATGACCACAATTTCAGTCGCTATTGTCTGGCTGCTGCCACACTTCTCCATGGAGACTGATCAGAATATTAAGGAACTGAACTGCACCTCAAAGTCTCATTACTACTTCAATCAAAGGTAGGAATTACTGCTATCAGCCACAACTGAGACACCGTCCCTTGAGTTTGTAGCATTAAATGTGTGTTGGCTCACAACTGCAAGGAGAAATTATAATCTGATCAGTTCTGAATTACACCAAAGAGAGGCACCCTGGGGAACAGCGATGACAACTTACTCTGAGTCCTCACTAGCTGCTGGCTATGATAATTATTCACACAGTTTTGTATTGAATACAGAGGAAGGTTTTGATGAGAGAGAGAGAGAAGGAGCAGCTCTGCATCCAGCCCCGCTGCCTGCTAAACACTATGAACTCAGTGAACCGGGGCTGCAGGAGCTACAGAGGAATTACAGGGCAGAGAGATGTGCAAAAGGCTGTATGCAGTTCCACGTAATTAGAAACTTCGGCTCGGTCCTTTTGTGTTCAATGCTTTTATTTTTCATCTGACACACCACACACAGGACTGATGCATGTACCCGTATTCTTACAGCGAACCATTTCAGGGTTGTTTGCATTCAGCACATTTAGATCAACATTCTGCAACACAAACACATTAAATTTAACAAAATTAATCATGCTTTTGAGCTTAAAGTGATATTCCCCAGCTGTACTCCTTTAGCTTTAGCTTAGCATAAAACACAGTAAGTGAATGGATCCAACTAGCATTGTGAGTTAAAACGTCCTAAAATCACTCAGTAGTTAACCTAATTCTGCATGGTGACCTAAATAATCAGACTGACTGCAAGTGAAAATAATTAGTAACATAAAGGAATCGCAGGCGCCATTTTAGACTTGGGACTGGCAAAGCACAGCTGTAAGCCTACACTGAAAGGTGCAAGGCAGCCCCTAAGACACCTGCTTCTGTGTAAACACAGATGCACACGTAAAAAAGCTAACATTTTCTCACGTTGCTACCGAGTCCACAGGTGGGTTTGCCGTGCCCGATGGACATTCCATACGGGTCGTGGGGCCGGTCCACCATGGGTTGCCCCACTCGTTAGTCCCTCGGGATATGCCAAGTTTAGGGTTTGTTTTCATTTGCCACGATTTCCACAGATCACCCCTGCAACTAGTTTATGATGGATGTTTCAGGGTCCTTGAGCCAGGCCCAAAACATTTCCTCCTAGACCTAGGGGGGGCATCAGGAGATGGTGTTCTTGGATAGGCTTAAACCTGCACACGTGTTAGCTGAGGAACCATTGCTGACAGCTCAGCCGCCTCGCAGTCGAATTGCTACAAGTGTGTCGATGTCGCCATCTAGGGATCTCCCACAGCCGTCAGACCCCCAGAAACCTTTCAACTCCCCTCCCAAGCTGGTAGAGCCCAGAGTCAGCCTCTCTGGCCGATTAACCAGGCCTAGAATTCTGGACTAGTCAAATAGATCATGGGTCTGTAAGGGACTGTTCTCTCTCTCTGTGTGTGTGTGTGTGTGTGTGTGTGTGTGTGTGTGTGTGTGTGTGTGTGTGCATGCGTGCATGTGTGCGGGTGTGTGTGTGTGTGTGTGTGTGTGTGTGTGTGTGTGTGAAACCACCAGGGGGCTCTACTTACACCCACCACCCTATGTGATATGTGTGTGGGAGGAGACTAGATTTTTATGCAGGGTAGGAATCACACAGAGGCGTCCAGGGGAGCCCAGTGAGACGGGGTGGGGTGTCAATTCTTGCCTTGGCCCCCGAAATGCCTTGAAACGGCACTAGTTGTGGGACTGAGATTTGAAGGGGATCTGAAATATATCAAATAAATAATTATTACATGCTCACAATTTTTGGCTTTGAAAAGTTAAAAACCTGTAGTGGGATGAATCTACCTTTATTTTCCTTTTCAAACACGTTGTCTTGTATTTAACGTGACTATTTTCCCGTCCTGTCTGTCTCTGAGCTTCCTGCATCCTCTCAGTCCTGCTTCCTACTTTTTCACCTCGAGTTACTTTTAAACTAACCAGATCAAAGGGATCTACTGACCGCAAAAATAGCGACAGGCCACATCACTGAGGTGAAGTTACCCGAGCACATGACGTGCTAGGCTCAGCTCCGCAGCAGCTAAGCGCATCAGGCACAAAAAATAAAAGACAGAAAGCACCTGAAGATATTAGCCGACATAAACGATCATGTGTTAATTATATTTTTTGAGGTGGCGACACTTTGAGGGTGTTACTGTGGCCGTGCACAGGACGCAGCTGCCTCGAGCACACCGATCAGCGCTCTGCTGCTCTCCGTCCTCTCCGCTCAAAAGAATCCCCGAGGGGTCCACATAAATCATGCAATATAAGTAGAATCAGGGACTTTTTTGGGGCTCTGCTGGGTGTGTAAGTTGAGAGAAGCTCAAAAGGTTCACTTGAATGGGTGACGGGCTCCCCTTAGCTCCCCCGTAATTCAAACCCTATTTGTGTGCTTTTTAATCTGTTGTGCGGACGCACATGGAGCGAATAAAGGGTGTGAGCACGACTGCAGCACCTCGTGCCGTCCCGGCGTTCCTCCACAGTGGTTCCAGGTGTGTGTTCTGTAATGGGGAAACTTGACCTTTAATCTACTGTGATTTTCATGCTTTGTCATTAAAACAAAGATTTCCAGGATTCTGATTACCACTCAAAGTTACACTTTACTCACTGATGATATAAAAGTAAATTAAAATACATCTTTATTTAAAAACACAACACAATACTGAACAAAAAAGCAAGATGAAAACTGATGGTTTTCTCCTTTTAGTTAGAAACGTATTTGACGTTCTCAGAGCAAACTGACGGTACGATATGTGTACTGGGAAGTGCTGCCTTGCTCTACAGATTGCAGCCAAAATGTGATGGATTGGCTGTCAGCAAATTCCAATTTGCATCCAGTGATTGTAAAACCTAATTACCGCTAGAGAAGCCACGAAGAGCTGGAAATCTCCTGTGGCTCCTGGTTAACTGCCGTATGTCCACCTCTTGTGTGGTTTTCAGAAAAAAGCCCTGACGTCTGTCTCGCACTGACACTCTGCAGCCAAACCCCTCTGTGCTTCATGAGAAAACGAGAGCAACCTGGTGCTTTTTTTTTCTCCACGTAGCCTGTCACACTCAATACCTGCACCTCTCCTTCACACTATCCATCCACACCCTCCTCCTCTTCATGTTATTCACCTTCCTTTGAAGCGGCAGAGGGGAGCAACAGCTGGCCACATGCGAACAACATCTCCTTTGGAGTCTGCCCCGTGTTTAATAAGATGGCCTTGACTGTCAGCGGCTGTCGTTTTAACAGATGAAAGGGGTCATTTGGTTCCTGTCCACCAACTGGGGGTGAGAGCGAGACCCAAAGCGAGCTCCCTGCAGGGTGATAAAGGGCGCTGACGAGGACGGAGCCTTGAACATCGGTGTCTGCATCACTTGACAAGAGGACACTAATGTGGACCCGTTTGTGAGATCAAAGGAAAACACAATAAAGGGAAAACTCTTCTTCTTGATGGGAGCTAAATCAAAGAATTTATTCCACTCAGTGGAGGTGAATAGAGGAACAATCTTAGCATAAGAAAATGCACTTCCAGAACCTCTAAAGCTCAGCAAGGAACACTCTAAATCTGATTTGTGTTATCAATATGAGTCCTCGCGCTTATAATGTTTAATGTATGAGCAATTTTCATCATCACAAGCTCTGGAGGTGTACTCAGGCGTGGCGTCTTTACTGAGGAGTATTCCCCCGCCTCGAGTTCAGCCTGCTATTAATTCAGAACGTTAAAATGATAGAAAGATGATCAGAATTTTATTCCCTGTGGAAATTATCCCCTGTCATCCAAAGAATATCAGTCTTTTCACAAACCCTGTTCCGGTTAATCATCATCTGATGAGGATGTTTTAGCATCAGATTCCATGTTTGTTTCCTTCCTTCTGCTTCTCTTTCTGACAAATTCCAAGTGTTTGTCATCTTCTTTAATAAAGACGCTAATTGAATCTGTGATCATGAATGAGTGCGTTTCCAGGCTTTTAATTACCAAGAGTCAACACAGTTTTGTTCAGTTTGTCACAAAGCTAACCTGCATCTAATCCAAGGTCTGTTTAGATTACAGAGCAGGGAGGAAATGTTCCAGAGAGATGGGTCACCGAGTTTATGACGTGAAACAGCAAGAAAATAAAAGTGATCAGCAAAATGTTGCTGCGTTGAGTTTCCTCCATGCTTCATCACATGCGCGGCTTCTCTCTGAGTGCCCGTGTTTTGATGAATTGCCGCTGCGGCCATGTGCTCTTGCATTTTGATTCACTGCTTGAAGGATGATTAAAGAGGGAGTTGACTGGAAGTTGCTGCAGGATGAAAAGTCGCTCTAGACGAAGAAGGGATGCAGTGAGGTTAATGAAAGATGATCGGACCTGCTTGACCTGAACCAGAAAAAAAACCCCAATGAGATGAACTTGTGGTCATCCTTTTTGTGCATCCCATCACTTCCTAATATTCCCTGAGGAAGGCAGGGATGATCCCGCAGCTATGAATCACAGCTTTAATGTCAGCTGCTTGACTCGCTCGATAAACCTTACTTGATTGTTCCGGACCGATAAGAAAAGGAATTACTGGAAAGCAGTGTCGTTTGTGCAGGAAAACCCTAAATATGTTGCCACATTATAGCTTTAGGAGGTTATTGTTGTTCACAGCACAAGAGGTAAATCTGACCAAACTGCAGCATCCTCTGGTCTGCCATGGTGCAGATTTCTCACACAAATTCACACCACCGTGTGTGAACTTCACAGGTGATCAGATGATCAGACTTCCAGTTTGATGCTCTGAATGAAGCACTAATCCAACATCAAGCTGGTGTGGTTGATGAAAGAGAGGAGAATGCGTCACTGTTACATTAACCAGGCAGGCTGTCACAGTCGAGAGCAAGGCAGCTGGAGGAGGTGTGATGAGCAGGGAATTAGCACAGATTTATCAGTCACTCTAAACCACACCAGGAGCATCAAGCTGCTCTGTGATGACAAAGGTTTATCAGGTTTGTTTGGTTCACATTAAAATTATTTATTTTCTTGAGGGATGTTTACTTGATAATTGAGAAAAATAGCTAAGTCCCAAATAGAAGCGGCTAAAATGAACTTCCTTTATTCAATGGCTGGTATTGTGAGGAGTACCATCATCCTCTGGAGGTGTTTTGGATTTGGCCCACTCAGAGGAGACACCAGGACAGAGCAGTAACTCACAGGAGGGATTCTTTGTCCTTTACTGGGAACAACTTGGGATTCTCAAGGAGGAGCCAGGAAGGGCTGCTAGCGAGGGATGTCTGGCTTCGGTCCTGGATCTGTGGATGGATGAGAAGCTAAATGCTAAATGAGGCACACAAACAAAAACAAACCAACAAATGAAAAAGAAAAACTAGATAAAAAACAAAATAACAACCAAGATAATACATAGCTAAATGACTAGATGATAAAGTGCAAAGTTGTCCTCTTTTAAACTGATCTTCATAAATACACTTTTTAGTGATTTTCTTTGAACTTGGTTGTTTTAGACACTGCAGATCAGTTTGATGTTTTTGAAACCTGGTTAAACGTTCAAGAGTGATCATGAACCCATTATTAATTACATCCATTCATTTTTGAATGCTTATCCGGGATCAGGTCGCGGGGCAGCAGCCTAAGTCCAGGCTTACCTCTCCCCAGCCACCTGGGCCAGCTCCTTTGAGGGAATCCCAAGGCGTTCCCTGGCCAGTCGTGAGACATGGTCCCTCCACGATCTCGGCCATTATTAATTATTAAATTGATAATTAATTTTGCCATCCTGTCTTCATGATAAAGAAAGGATAAATGCATTGATGTTGAATGCTGTGAGCTTGTGTTGTGTAACACTGGGAATAAAAGTTAATATTACATTTTTTTTCTTTTAGGAGGACAAACTTTGTGGTTTTTTTTTTCATACCTGCTGAGTTTCGACTGAGCACTTCAGTCTTCCTCAGAGTGTCTTCCAACACAAACAAAGTTTGTCTTAGCAAAAGAAAACAAGTCATATTAATTTATCAAGAAGACAAATATCCATCCATCCATCCATCCATCCATTTTCATCCGCTTATCTGGAGTCGGGTCACGGGGGCAGTAGCCTAAGGCAAGAAGCCCAGACTTCCCTCCCCCCAGCCACTTGGGCCAGCTCCTCCGGGGGAATCCCAAGGCGTTCCCTGGCCAGGTGAGAGACATAGTCCCTCCACCGTGTCCTGGGTCTACCTTTAGGTCTCCTCCCGGTTGGACGTGCCTGGAAAACCTCACCAGGGAGGCATCCAGGAGGCATCCTGACCAGATGCCCGAGCCACCTCAACTGGCTCCTCTCGATGTGGAGGAGCAGCGGGTCTACTCCGAGCCCCTCCCGGATGACCGAGCTTCTCACCCTATCTCTGAGGGAGAGCCCAGCCACTCTTCGGAGAAAACTCATTTCGGCCGCTTGTATCCGTGATCTCATTCTTTCGGTCACTTCCCAAAGCTCATGACCATAGGTGAGGGTAGAAACGTAGATCGACCGGTAAATCGAGAGCTTCGCCTTCTGACTCAGCTCTCTCTTCACCACGACAGACCGGTACAACGCCCGCTTCACTGCAGATGCAGCACCAATCCACCTATCGATCTCACGCTCCAGTTTTCCCTCACTCGTGAACAAGACTCCGAGATAAACTCCTCCACTTGGCGCAGGACCTCATCCCCCGAAGACAGAAAAACAGACAAAGACAAATAAACCTATTTAATATATTTTGAGAATTAAAGTTATGAAGATTTTTGCTAAATGTTGGAAAGAAACCTCACATTATTTAAAATATTAGAAAGCTGAAGATCCAAACACTTTAAAGGAGCTGTTAAAAAATCTGACAGAAAAGTTATTTGAAATGTTGAACAAATGTTATGAACGAGGATAGCCTTGTGCTCTATCATCTGCTTAAAGGGCCTTTAAGAGGGTAAAAATGACTTTATTTCCTGCTGTTTTTGACAATTTCTCACCTTTATGTATTCCTGTCGACTTATTTCTGATGCTTCCGAGAACGATACAGCCTGTTTACCTGACTCACCCGTTCCCTGAACGCTGTAACCCCTCTGAACAAAAAACTCGTTTAGTCACTCTCAAGGTGTAATTTCCCACCTGCTGAAGCCACAGGGAGGCTCAGGTGTGAAAGTAATTTTGTAGATTACTCCTGTCGATGAGCTGTGCAGAACCTTCTGAAAATCAATTTTAATATTTTTGTCACCTTTCCGTACGAAGAACTCAAATCGGATTAGGTGAGTCACAAACCAGAGTGCTGCTATCTCCTCCACATTAGCATTTTACTTGATTTACAGTATTTTTTTTTACCTTTAATCTCAAACTCTGGGCTTGAACAACAAAATATAAAAACATGTGGGTACTGTTCAGTGAAGACGATTGCTTGAGTAATTCAGAAACAGGGCCTGGAAAAATCACGGCGAAATTTGTAAATTACATGAAATTTGTAATACTCTGCAACAAAACCTCTGAGAGGACATTCAAACACCTACAGATGCACCTGTGTTATGTACAGGTTACTGAAGACTGTTAGCTGTTTTAGCAAACATCATCAGGGTTTTGAATATTCCAAATTTGTCATAAATCATTTCTGCTAAGAGTTTGATTTAATAAAAGATTATCCAATCCAATCCAATCCAATTTTATTTATAAAGCGCATTCACAAGGCATTACAACCAAACAAGGCGCTGTACACTAAAAATGTTGGTTAATTAAACAGGCGTTATATAAACATGTCGAACACAGATAAAAGATAAAAAGGAAATACAAGAAAATTCCCAAAAATAACAGCTAAGAATCATTAAGACACAGGGTGAAGTAAAAATAGGAAAAAAAAAACATTTTACAAAGAACCTCAATAATACGGAAGTCGATAATTGTGGAGTCAGTTTATAAACAGTGCAGATGTCAGTGAGGTTCATAATTATGTTGTATAAGCTAGGTTGAAGTAGTGAGTTTTCAGGCGTGATTTAAAAATGCTAGCTGTTGGTGCTAGCCTCACTAGCAGTGGTAATGTGTTCCACAGCTTCGGTGCACAGACAGAGAAAGCCCTCTCTCCACGGCTTTTGAAACGTGCATTGGGAACAGCTAGGAGGAGCTTATCTTCAGACCTGAGAGCACGCGGCGGGTTGTAGTAATGGACAAGTTCACACAGATATGGAGGAGCTTGATGGTTCAAGGATTTGTAAGTGAGAAGCAAATTTTGAAGTTTATCCTGAACTGCACGGGCAACCAGTGGAGAGATTTCAGAATTGGAGAAATGTGTTGTCTTCTGTCAGCTCCAGTCAGCAACCTAGCTGCTGAATTCTGGACCAGCTTTGTTGTTTTATGAACAAAGCCCAAAGACCTCTTATGATGAATAATATAAATGGAAACTGTGTTCCCTCGCCTGGATGTGGGTCACCGGGGCCCCCCTCTGGAGCCAGGCCTGGAGGTGGAGCTTGTTTGGCGAGCGCCTGGTGGCCAGGCTTTCACCCATGGAGCCCGGCTGGGCACAGCCCGAAGAGGAAACGTGGGTCCCCCTTCCCATGGGCTCACCGCTCGTGGGAGGGGCCAAAGGGGTCAGGTGCAGTGTGTAATGGGTGGTAGTCGAGGGCAGGGACCTTGGCGGTCTGATCCTCAGCTACAGAAGCTGTCTCTTGGCTCATGGAATGTCACCTCTCTGGTGGGGAAGGAGCCTGAGTTGGTGTGTGAGGTTGAGAGGTTCTGACTAGATATAGTCGTACTCACCTCAACGCATGACTCTGGCTCTGGAACCAGTTTCCTTGAGAGGGTTTGGACTTTCTACCACTCTAGTTGCTCCCACTGAGAGGCGCCGAGCAGGAGTGGGCATACTAGTTGCCCCCCCATCTTGGTGCCTGTACATTAGGGTTTACCCCTGTGAATGAGAGGGTAGCCTCCCTCCGCCTATGTGTGGGGAGACGGGTTCTGACCGTGGTTTGTGCTTATGCACCAAACTACAGTTCAGACTACCCACCCTTTATGGAGACCTTAGGGGGTGCTGGAAAGTGCTCCTTCCGGTGACTCCCTCGTTCTGCTAGGGGACTTTAACGCTCACGTGGGCAACAACAGTGAGACCTGGAGAGGTGTGGTTGGGAGGAACGGCCCCCCGATCTGAATTCGAGTGGTGTTTTGTTATTGGACTTCTGTGCCAGTCATGGATTGTCCATAATGAACACCATGTTCAGACATAAAGGTGTTCATATGTGCTCTTGGCACCAGGATACCATATGCAGCTCTATGATCGACTTTGTTGTTGTTTCATCTGATCTGTGGCCGCATGTCTTGGACACTTGGGTGAAGAGAGGGGCGGAGGAGTCAACTGACCACTACCTGGTGATGAGTTGGCTCAGATGGTGGGGGAGGATGCCGGTCAGACCAGGCAGGCCCAAACGTATTGTAAGGGTCTGCTGGGAATGTCTGGCAGTCTCCTGTCAGAAGGAGCTTCAATTCCCATCTCCGGCAGAACTTCCAAATTATTCCGGGGGAGGCGGAGGACATTTAGTCCATTTGGGCCCTGTTCCATGCCTCCATTGTCGAGGCAGCCGACCGGAGCAGTGGTCGCAGGATCATCGCTGCCTGTCGTGGTGGCAACCCCCCAACCCGCTGGTGGACACCGGCGGTTAGGGATGCTGTCAAGCTGAAGAAAGAGTCCTATCAGGTCTTTTTGGCCTGTGGGACGCCAGAGGCAGCTGACGGGTACCGGCAGTCCAAGCGGAATACGGCTCGGGTGGTCGCGGAGGCAAAAACCCGGGCATGGGAGGAGTTCGGTGAGATCATGGAGCAGGACTTTCGTACGGCATTGAGGGGATTCTGGTCCACCATCCGGCGTCTCGGGGGTGGGGGGTGGGGGTGGGGGGGGGAGCAGTGCACTACCAACACTATCTATAGTGGGGACATGTGCTGCAGACCTCTACTCAGGACGTCGGTGGGCAGAATACTTCGAAGACCTCCTCAATCCCACCGACACAGTATGGGGACTGGAGCAGAGGTCACTGAAGAGGTCAAAAAGCCCCTCTGTGGCAAGGCTCCAGTGGTGGATGACATCCGCCCGGAGTTCCTTAAGGCTCTGGATGTCGTAGGGCTGTGTTGGCTGACGTGGCTCTGCAATATCGCGTGGCCATCGGGGGGCACTCCCACTGGACTGGCAGACCTGGGTGGTGGTCCCCCTATTTAAATAGGGGCACACAGGATGTATCCCAACTACAGGGGTTCACACTCCTGAGCCTCCCTGGTAAGGTCTATTCAGGGGTTCTGGAGAGGAGGGTCCATCGGATTGTTGAAACTCATATTCAGGAGGAGCAATGTGGTTTTCGTCCTGGCCCTGAAAAACTGGACCAGCTCTATACCCTTAGGGGGATCCTGGAGGGTGCGTGGGAATTTGCCCAACCAATCTACATGTGTTTTGTGGCCCTCTTCTCCAGAACCCCTAAACAGACCAGGGAGGCTCAGGAGTGTGATTCCCCTTAGATGGAACACACCCTGCCGTCCCCCTTTTTACATCGTTCATAACTTTGCCTCAGAAAACCACGTCAGAATATCTGAACTATCTCTTTAAAGCTGCTCCAACTTTAGGCAGTAAAAGTTTCATTGAGTAGATTTATCTGAGTAATATGAGAAGTTTAAGTTGTAAAACTTCTTTTAGTCATTCCAGTGACAAAATACTGTCAGAAATCCATAATGTACTTTCTGTGAGGATCGCTGAGAGAAACATCTCTAAACTAAATAAATATTTTACTGCGATGTGTAAAGACACATTTTGGGTCAGTAATGTATTTTTTTCCCATCACCATGGTAACCTAAGGAAGTCATTACCCTCTACAGAGCAGCTGTGTTCAGAGTTTCTGATTAAGTTGTCTGTGAAAGAGGTCACTAAATCAGATCTGGACCACATCTCAACACCAGCCTGAAGGGTTCAGTTTGTGATGATGTCTCACTAAATTACATTTAAGCATCAATTGTTTTACAAAATCACAAATAGATTAGATGTTTCTCGTTTAACTGTAACCACGAAAACCCTGATTTACTTCTTGAATGCAATGAAGAATTTAAGACACCTGAAAATGATAAATCTTTTTAGAGAAAACGTTGGACATGAAACCTACCGCTTCGTTTAATGAACTCATGTGGCGTGTTATTACTTTTTGCGTACGGTTGCACCCGGTGAACTGGTAATAAAACATCCTGCAGCCTGGTGAGATAAAATAATGTTACCCTGGACGGTTTGCTGTATTTTACAATGAACTTTCATTGTGGCGTGACAGAATAGCATCCTACCCAGTAGTTTCTCACCGTTTGTCAGGTTTTCAAGGACATGACAGAACGGCAGCATGTGTTTTGCTGTAAATCAGACCCTACACAAATCAAGACCTGACTCAAGCTTCTGGGACAGTTCTGCAATATTATGATGGGCTTTCAAAGCCTAAGGGGAATTGAACCAACACAGACTAAGTATCCTATATGATCCACTGCTTTTGGGGACAAATGAGAGGTTATCTACTCAGCCTGGTTCTAACAAAGTCTCAAGCTAAAGTTTAGGGCGGTAATGTGTAACTTTAAATTTAAATTTTAGTCACTGAAATCTCAAGTCAAGTCAAGGTATTGGTTAGAATCTGAAATCTGATTGATAGATTTAAAACAATCACATTTTTTTTAATGTTCAGCCTATAAATTAATTTATAAATAACATTTCTTAAGACAGCTTGCAGGGTACTCACCCTCACATTTACAAAAGTCTCCCTTGCACTTGTCCTGCTAGGCTTCCTTAGAATCAAACATTACAGGCAACCTGCAACCTACTTATGTTATGGTTTACACCTCATGATTGTTTTTAATGTGTGTTTCTTCACTATGCAGGTTGGCTGTGGCTCTTCCTGCAGTTCCTGCCCCTCTGTGGAGCACCGGGGAGAGCCGCAGCTGACTGCAATTTCCTGATTGCCACACCATGTATATTAAGCAGCTGCTCCCAGTGCATGGTGTGGCGTTGTGGTGAGGTGTTGCTGGTGTCTGTAGTATTGCTTAGAGTCTGTGGTTCTTCATCATTAGTAGTTTTTGTTTCAAGTAAGACCTGTGAAGTCCTTTTTCCCAATTATGTGGTGACTTTTTGTTATTAAAGTAACTCCGTATTGGATCAAGTCATCCTGCCTCCTGCATTTGGGTTTATTCCTGTGTACCCTCACGTGACATTACAATGCCACCATGACCGATCCAGCAGGAAGATTACCAGCCACCAACGTTCCCTTACCTGGGTCAGATGAGGACGCGGCGGTTGGAGGGGAATTTGCTGTATTGGCTCGGGAGTTACGCGGCTGCCTGTCCAGAATGCAGCAACTCCATGGACGCCTCTCTAGACTGGAGCGGGCTCCCACTCCGCCTCGTCAGGTCCGCCTGGGTTCTCCCGAGCTCTTAGATGGCACAGCTGTGAATTGCCGGCCGTTCCTCGCCTCCTGCAGGCTGCATTTTGATTTCAACCCCGGTGAGTACCCCTCTGAAGAAAGCAAAGTAGCCTTTGCCATGAGCTTCCTAACTGGACAAGCTAAGAGGTGGGGCCTGGCAGAATGGGACTGAGGCTCGGACCTCCGCCGCTCTTTCCGGGAATTCTCTTGCCAGCTGCTCACGGTGTTCGATCCATCCATGCCTCAACGAACTGCTGCTGCTGACTTACTCTGCCTTAGGCAGGGCGGGCGTAGCTTCTCCGCCTATGCAGTGGAGTTCCAGACCTTGGCAGCCAACACCCGCTGGCCGGAGGAAGCCCAGATCGACGCTTTTCTTCGAGGCCTCTCCAGCACTCAAGGACGAGCTGGCTGCTCGGGAGGTTCCTGAGGAACTGGAGGAGCTAATCGAGCTGGCTATACGCATCGATCGTTGGAGGATGGAACGAAGCAGAGAGGAACGCCGCCTACCGGATTTTACCCCCGCACCCCTCTGGCCTTATCACAGCCTCTCGTCACTCCTGAGGCTCCGCCCCCTGTGGAACCTATGCAGCTGGGAGTGGGAAGGCTCCCCGCATCTGAACGTCAGAAACGGATGAGGGAGGGGCTGTGTCTGTACTGTGCACGTCCCGGTCACCAGGTGCGTCACTGTCTGGGAAACGTGGGGGCTCGCTAGAGGGAGGGCACCTAGTGAGCCGTTTTCATCTTCCTCTCCACCCTCTCGACCCCCCGTCAACATGCTGGTGACCTATGGCCAGATGCAGAATGTTTACGAGACTTTGATTGACTCTGGTTCAGATGGTGATCTGATATCCCAGGAAGTAGTAAGCACACTTTTAATTCCAGTAATACCCATAGCCCCTGCCTTGCTCTTCCGTGCCATAAACGACTCCGTTATCCACAAAGTAACAGCACGCACGGTCCCTATTAAGGTAACTGTTTCTGGAAACCATTCTGAACTTATGGATTTTTATGTAGTGGATTCCCTGAAACCTCCGGTTATTTTAGGATATCCCTGGTTGCAAGGGCGTCAGTTTGTTTTCAGAATTGCTGGGGACAATAACCATACACTTGAGTGGGGTTTAAAAATTGCTGGGGACAATAAAGTAGGCTAGCACAGGGGTCGGCGGCTACAGAGCCGCATGCGGCTCTTCCATCCATCTGATGCGGCTCTCTGTGCTTGTAAAATAATGAATGGATATTTAAATAAAAAGCTTTATATTTTACTGCATTAATTTTACACCTGTATGCCAATTCTAAATGTAAAGATTGTCTGCGTAAACCTGAACAGGTCCAACCCGGTCTTACTCTGAGACCGGGTTGACGCGTCACGCTTGTGTGTAATCATAGGCACTTCCTGAGCTGGAGGATGTCAGATTCTGGGCTTCTCCTCAGACAGGTTCCTGGATGCGTCGCCACATTGGAGACAGGAACAAGCACTATTCAGCCAAAGTTTCATAATCAGGTATGGCAGTGTGTGTCCTGTCACAGTGTCCCGATAGATCATGCGCCCTGGCTACATGGCCAAGGGGATGTCCCTTTGGCTGACTGGTTAGAGCATATGACTCTCACCCGGGAGTCTGGGGATCGAATCCCGCCCGGTCCCTGTTTCTCCACCTTGCCACATATTGACGGATAAACTCAAGGATGTTGGTTGTTTTGAAAGAATTACCCCGACGCACACTGATGCGCATGGATGAGCTGACATTTTAATCGTTAACGCACATCGCAGAGGTAACTTGATTCCCATCAGAACATCAGAGCTTTATACTGGACACTGTGTTCAGCGCGGCTCGGAGCGCCTACGGCGCACAGTGGGCTGAAGATCTAGAGGGGTTCGCAGCGCAGCGCAGAACCACGGTGCATGCCATAAGATTTCCTCCCACTGAAGCGGTCTGGAAACCCGGTCTCTCTGAGGGATGTGTCACTTGGAAAAATGCTCTTTTTATGAAATTATGAAACTTTGGCTGAACAGCGCTTGTTCCCGTCTCTAATGTGGAGACGCATTACGCATCCAGTCTGAGGCAGAATAGCTCTTCAGCTCAGAAAGCACCTGTAGAGACATTTGATCACGCACAAAGTTTATGTGGAGCAGAAGCGGTCGGGCCACGGCAGGTGAAATGTTCCTAGCCTACATGAAGTGAAATTGTTTAATTGTAACATTAATGTTACTGGACACGCTGGTCTGGTTGGTTAGACCAGTGTTTGAAGTGGAAAACACACACACACACACACACCGATTAAAATAATGCTGATAGCGTGGACTAGTGGACAGGTGGTGGATTTACATGATGATCAGGCGGCTGTAAAATGTAATCTCCATCCACATCCAGACAGAATTATCCTCTATTCTTTCTCTAGTTGCTCTGCTCTTGTCTGGGCTGACGTAGCTGATGGTGCGCGCTAACTAGCGGCTGATGCACATTTTACGCATTTGGAGAGATGGGCTGGATGCTTTGCTTTTACTGGAAGATGGTCCACTTAACGCACGGGTGTAGACTAAATATTAATGACAAAAGAATGAAAATTAAATTGGGAGTTTTTACTTCATATTTTAGAAATAAAAATGACGGGGGAACACATTTATGGCGTCTTTTTAAACGAAATTTCCCTAGCGCGACCTGCCTGCTTCACTTAAGTCACTGCTTATTAAGGTCCGTCCAAAATTACCGTGGCCCAAACCTCTGCAAATTGTTGTTCTTCGCTTTATCAAACTCAGACTTTGTACAGCTAATGTCAAGATGTAAAATTATGAATTCAGTCGAGCTCTTCCGTCCCTCCCTCTCCTGCTCTCCTGGAAACCCGACATCGGCTGTCAGAAGCGGAGGTGAAGAAGGAGATGAGGCAAACAGAGTGAGTGCGACATAAAGAAACCAGACTGGTGTGGAGGTGAGCAAAACAGCTGGAAAAGTGTGGGTGTTGAATCCCGCACGGGTGCGACGCCCATGCGAGCGACCGGTACTGGCTGCTGTCACCTGTTGTGAGCAGCTCTCTGCTGTCTGAGGGTAGGCCCCGCCCACAACGCTGCGGCTCCCAGTGTTTTCATTACTGTGGGAAACGGGTAATAATGGCTCTTTGATGGGAACAGGTTGCCGACCCCTGGTATAAGATCTGAGCTGGTAAAACAAAAATCCTCATCAGCAGGCTTTTTTTAAAGTGGGGGGGGGGACACAGCTGCTAATCACAAATTTTGCCGGGGACATGTCCCCGGCGTCCCCGGTTAAAATGACCCCTATGCCTGGTTGTGTAAGCATTCTCCTCACATTGGCTGGTGTTCAGCAGGCTGGGATCATTCGCCCATCCTCATTGCCAGCAGGGGCGGAATTCTTCTTTGTGGGCAAGCGGGAAGGGGGCTTACGACCCTGCATTGACTACAGAAGACTGAATGGTATAACAGCCTGGAACACTTACCCTTTGCCTCTGTTACAGTCTGTTTTTGATCTACTCAGGGGGGCTCGGGTCTTCACCAAGCTGGACCTGCGGAGCGCTTACCATTTGGTTCCCATCTGTGAGGGGGATGAGTGGATAACTGCTTTCAATACTCCCAATGGCCATTTTGAGTATTTAGTTATGCCGTTTGGTCTCAAATGCACCCGCAGTTTTCCAGTGCCTCATCAATGACATTCTCAAGGACATGATTAACAAGTTTGTTTGTTTATCTGGATGACATTTTGATTTTTTTCCCCAGACCGAGACACTCATGTGCAGCACGTCAGAGCCGTGTTACAGCGTCTTCTCGAAAACCAGCTGTACTGCAAGGCAGAGAAATGTGAGTTCCACACAACTCAAACAAAGTTCCTTGGACATGTGGTCTCTCCTGGTTCGGTGCAGATGGACAAGGCTAAAGTACAAGCTGTTCTCGATTGGCCTATCCCCGCGGACCTTAAGCAGCTCCAGCGCTTCTTGGGGTTTGCTAACTTCTACAGACGTTTCATCAAAGGGTTCAGTGGTGTGGCTGCACCTTTCCATAAACTCACCTCAGCTCAGGTACATTTTGTCTGGGACGATGGAGCCAATAGGGCTTTTACTGAGCTTGAAAGACATTTCTCTACGGCTCCTATCCTGGCACAGCCTGACCCCTCCAAACAGTTTTGTGGAGGTTGATGCGTCTGAGTCTGGGGTGGGGGCCATGTTGTCACAGAGAGCGTCTGATAACAAAGTTCATCCCTGCGCGTATTTCTCCTGCAAGCTCACTCCTGCAGAGAGAAACTACGACATAGGGAACAGAGAAATGCTAGCTGTGAAGCTGGCTCTTGATGAATGGCGCCACTGGCTGGAGGATGCAAGACAGCCTTTTCTGGTGTGGACTGACCACAAGAACTTAAGAGTACATTCACACAGCTAAGCGACTCAATCCACGCCAAGCCCGGTGGGCTCTGTTTTTTGATCGTTTCAACTTCACCCTCTCATCGCCCTGACAGCAAAAACATCAAACCTGACGCCTTGTCCCGCAAATATCAGCAGGAGTGCAAGTCGACAGAGACCCCAGACACGACCACCATTGTTCTTCCTGTCCTGGTACTTGGGGCAAACCGCTGGGCCTTGGAACGAAGGGTCAAGTCTGCAGTTTCTGGTACAGTCCCAATTCCTGATGGATGCCCCCCTAACTGCTTGTTCGTACCTCCAAGTCTACATTCCGCGGTGCTGAAGTGTGGGCACTTGTCACGCCTGGCTTGCCATCCCGGGATGACAAGGACCGCCTTCCTGGTGGCTCAACATTTCTGGTGGCCCACCATGTCCTCTGACATACGAGCTTTCGTCTCCTCGTGCCCTGTGTGTGCCAGTGCTAAAGTGCCCAGAACCCCTGCTGCGGGACTCTTACAGCCTTTACCTATCCCCTCCAGACCATGGTCCCACATAGCCATGGACTTCATCACGGGTCTACCCCGTTCAAGAGGTAATACCGTCATTCTAACTATTGTGGATAGATTTTCGAAGTTGGTTCATGCTGTGCCCCTACATAAACTGCCCTCGGCAAAACAACTGGCTGAGATAGTGGCACGACATGTGTTTCGACTGCATGGGCTTCCTGAGAATATTAACTCTGATCGAGGTCCACAGTTCTAGAGGGAATTCTGCAAGCTCCTCGGGATCACGGTCAGTTTGAGTTCTGGTTTCCATCCTCAGACCAACGGGCAGGTGGAACGTTTTGGAGACCACCCTACAAGCTATGTGCTCTAAGAACCCCACGACCTGGTCCTCACAGCTCCCTTGGGCAGAATATTCCCATAATTTCCTTGTAAACTCTACCGGTTTCTCCCCTTTTCAGGCTGCCTATGGTTTTCAACCCCCTCTTTTCCCCATCAGGAGAGGTCTGCGTCAGTCTCCAGCCCCGCCGCATTTGTGCGACGCTATCGACGCACTTGGATGGATTACCGCTCTCGACTGGTCCAGAATCAAGAACGGTTGACCGCAGTGGCGAACCGTCGGAGGTCAGCCGCACTCGACTACAAGGTGGGAGACAAAGTTTGGCTTGCCTCGACCGATGTGCCATTGAAAGGGGGTTTGAGGAAGCTTCTTCCTCGGTACATCGGCCCCTATCCGATGTCCAGGATCATCAACCCGGTGGCAGTCAAACTGGACCTTCCTCGCTCCCTGCGGATCCACCCCATTTTCCACGTGAGCAAGCTGAAGCCCTTTAGGACTAGCCCCTTGCATCCGCCCCCTGCGGCTCCGCCTGCTCCTCGCCTTGTGGATGGCGGTCCGGTCTTTACGGTGAACAAACTCCTGGCCTCTCGGAGAGCGGGTCGGGGCATCCAGTACCTGGTGGATTGGGTGGGTTGCGGCCCGGCGGACCGCCAGTGGGTCCTCGAACGCCACATCCTGTGCCGTGACCTGATCACCCGTTTTCACCGGGACAACCCTGATCAACCCTGTCGTCTGTCTGGAAGCCGGACCTTGTGGGGGGGTTATGTTATGTTATGGTTTACACCTCATGATTGTTTTTAATGTGTGTTTCTTCTCTATGCAGGTTGGCTGTGGCTCTTCCTGCAGTTCCTGCCCCTCTGTGGAGCACCGGGGAGAGCCGCAGCTGACTGCAATTTCCTGATTGCCACACCATGTATATTAAGCAGCTGCTCCCAGTGCATGGTGTGGCGTTGTTGTGAGGTGTTGCTGGTGTCTGTAGTATTGCTTAGAGTCTGTGGATCTTCATCATTAGTAGTTTTTGTTTCAAGTAAGACCTGTGAAGTCCTTTTTCCCACTTATGTGGTGACTTTTTGTTATTAAAGTAACTCCGTATTGGATCAAGTCATCCTGCCTCCTGCATTTGGGTTTATTCCTGTGTACCCTCGCGTGACAACTTATACGCTTCCTACAGTTAGTCCACAGGTATACAGCTGTGTACAATAAGCCTTTAACAAGGTTATCTTCACTTTATCAGAACAAGACCCAAACTTAGGAGCAAGTGTATTTCCCTGAGCATTTAACATACAGCACTGCCTATACTTATCATCATATCTCACGTCCTCTGTGATGATATTTGATCTTCTTGGTGACACTAATCACAGAGTTCAACAGATAAAAATCTGGAAACTTCAGTTGCTCGTCCTCCTTGGCCCGGCCAATCATAAGCACACTTTCAGCTGCATTATACACAATACTGTATTCTACTCCATAGTCAGAACAGAGTCAGTAACACTCAATTTTGGTTGAATTTACTCAAAGATGAACAATCTCCCTGCTGCACATAAATATCACAATAAGAGTGTTTGACATACATTTTTCACCTGGCTGAGGTGTGGAAGAATGAACAAGTTAGGAAACATTTAAAAAAGCGAATGTGCATGTTTGCAATCAGCAGCAATGTTATTGCAGAACGATCAGACAGGCTCATCCATCTTTATTACAACACACACACACACACACACACACACACACACACACACACACACACACACACACACACACACACACACACACACACACACACACACACACACACACCACAGGTTTTTCTTCTTCTGCCTGTCCTTCCCTATCCCTCCCTTCATTTTTTCATTTCTACCCCCTTTTTTCTCCACACAGAGGAGGGAAAGCAGCACACGGTTGAGAGCTGGCAGGACATTTATCAGATGAATCCATTTTATTTTTCTGTGAGATGAAAAGTACGGTGACCTCAGCTCCTATAATCTAGAGTAATGTGGGCTTATTGAAAAAAGGTCATGGGAAGGTCTTCTTGCTGAAACAGACAAACATCCTTCACTTCTGCTGCTGATGTATTATGTATTATGCAGGAAAAATTGAAAGTCTTAATTAACAGCAGTTTTCATCCAGCAAGAAATTGAGAGGGAGGGAGAGAATGAGGTGTTAATTGGCTTGTTGTGATGTATAGACAACTGTTAGACTGTGAAAATGAGATCAGCTCACTGTGCCTGTTGATGTAACCACAGAGTTTGCTTTTTATTCTGAAATAATGTTTCAAAAGGGGAAGTAACTAGTGTGTGTGTCTTTTCCCCTCATGAACACTGTTCTCTCTGTCTCACTTATACAGGTTGAGTAAATTAGCAATGTTTACCTGTTGTAGACAGGTCTTTGAATGGCGTCAAGTGGGACAAAAGGAGATAAATACATGAGGCCAAAACTGGAAGAGTGGTGTGTACAGTTCAGCTGCATGTAAATGTATCAATAATCACTGAAAATGCTTGTTTGTTTTGTGTTGCTACTGTCAAATGTTGGCGGAGCAAGAGGCGGTGAGCGTGGTGTTTCGTGAAAAATACCAGTAATACAAGTTATTATTCTAAACGATCTTTGCCCACACAGGCCTATTTCATTCACATTTTGCCTTGAGAAAGTAAAGCACAGGTCTAAAAAAAAAAGCTACCAGTTAGAATTCTGGTGATAAGCAATTTCACAGAGCAACAAGCAGGCACAGCTGCAGGAGTGGAATGCAGCCCTTGTTAATATTGGACTTTCCCTCGTGCAAGTCTGCTGTGAAATGGGACTTTGTTCTTTGTGTTGAAGCTTTGTTTCTAGTTTATTTGTAGGTTTATTTATGTTTGTTCAACAGAAAAGTGCATTTGCTAATTATTGTCATATACTGTCATGACAAAGACAATCACTGTTTTAGAGATAATTGAGATTAAAGTAGAAATCTAGGCCGCCAGTTGCCAAAGTACTAGCCTTGCTCCATTGGAGCCTCCACAGCGCCAGCCAGTCTGAGCTGGCCAATTACGATGCTCTACCAGTTTGGTGAGTGCCTGAGTGAAACTGAGATGGCGATGGCTCGTTTGAAATGGCTTTGGCATAAACTTTGGCTCACTTAGACTTGGGCTTGTCTTTGAGACAAGAACAGTAAAAGGTACTCAAGGTACTCAAGAAAAAGGATGTATTGACGTCTTCCCACAACACTGATGCTCTGTATAAGGACCAAAGCTGCCTTCGTTTCCTGAGGGGGCTGAGGTCCTGCGGACCATCTACCGGTATCCACTTTTGGCCAGGTATCCGGGTCGGGTCGCGGGGGCAGTAGCCTAACGCTTGGAACACACCAGACGTGGAAGTGCGATGTTGCACCACGAAGCGTAGTGGAACGACGAGCCATTCTAATCGGTGCCCTTGTTAACCTACATTCTCGGTCACATCAGCTGTGAAGTGCCGTGAAGGCTCGTGCCGTGCAGCGACAGTTTCAGTGTGAGCTCTAATTTTTTCGTGAGCCGTGAGTGAGCCACGTCAATTCTGGCAGGAAGTCAAATCAAACCAGAAGAGGCAGGCTGGTAAATTTAACAAAACAAAGCATTTTTCTGAATTTTACATGTTTCGGAAATCTTTATGTGTCAGATGATGTGGTGTGTTAGGGAGTGTTTGTGACACTGCAGCTCGGGAGTTAACGTCGTACTGCTGCTCTGCCTTATGGTGCCTGAAGTTTATCTGGCTTAGACGTTTGGGTTCAAGGTTCTTTGCTGTCCCTGCATTCCACCTGCGCTGCTCATCAGTACATGCCAGCCCTGTCATTCCACTGATCACAGAATTCTGCACCTGGAACCAACACTGATTTTAGTTCCTTTGTCATTATTTTATATAGATATATGTGAGCCCATAAAATATAGCCACTGAAATAGAAGTTATGGCCATCTATTGTGCAAGCAATTTTCAACTTAACTCAGTAATTTTATTTATTTCTGTTTCTGTGATGTCCATGTCCTGTTAAGTGTCATACCTTCCACAGGATAGCTGCTGCATGACTGCATGATTTCCCTAATCCAGCGATACAGGAACAGCCGACTGTTTCCACTACTCCACTTTCTCTTAGCATGACCCATGCTAGGTGTTTAGCTAGACTAACGCTCTGGCTGGGCTCTACTGCTGCTTTAAGAAAGACGAATTTGCTGTGTTTGTTGAGCAGCACTTTATCAAATTTGTTGCTGTGCAGGTATTTATAGGCGTCGGTGCTCTTGTAATTACGTAACTCCTCACCATCAACGCCTTCGGAAAGTACGAGGTAATTAATGATGTCGATGTAGCTAACATCGGGCCATAGTTTCATGTCATCCTCCCATTCTGTGAGTAGTGACGGCACTGTTAATGAACTGTACTCGTTGCTTTTTAAAACATCCTTACAATGTATCCACCGCCGATGTGCTGCCATTTAAAACAGGTGAAACTGCGAACGTGTAAACAAGGATGCAAGCAACCATAACAACACAGCAAGCGGAGGTAAAAATCCTGCTTCCGCTATGAATCATGGGTAATGGCGCAAAGCCAGGAATACGGTGGATACTGAGCCAGGATCCTCTGGAGGTTTCTTCCTGTTAAAAGGGAGTTTTCCTCTCCACTGTCGCTAAATGCTTACTTAGTACGAGAATTCCTGTAAAGACACTGACACTAGTCAGTGACTCGATGCACCCAGCTGGGGTTCCTTATGTAGGAAACTTTTTACTCATTGGATAAATGAACTGACCTGTATTGGAATGTTTACTGTGTGAAGTGCCTTGAGACGACTCATGTTGTGATATGGTGCTATATAAATAAACTTGAATTGAACTGAAGTGTTTTGCTCCACAAGAAAACACAGAGCGATGAAAGATGAAAGCGATTTTACTAAGGCTTCAAATGAGCTGGCACAGATGTTATATCGTGAAAAAATACATCTTATTTTTGGTTATGACCCATATAGTTTAAAAGTTGGACTTTTCATACACTGCGGAGGATGCAGCGCTGAAGCGATCGGCATAACAAACTACCTTTTGCTGCCTGCCTCATATTACACTGAAAACCAAATGAGAGCCATTTACAAACCTGGACGCCTACAGCTTTTTTTATTTCTGGTTTGTTAACCATTGAGTGATCCGGAGAAGCTTAAAATGACCGTTGTCTTGTTTTGGCTCGGGTAAGTAGTGAGTTGTGCTATTTAATTAATTAGCTCATGGTAATAATGCTAATGCTAATGATGTGCTAGTGTGATGGGTTAAATGTTCTAATTACTGCTTACTGTGTTTACCAGTATGTATGATTTAATGGATAATAAGAAACGGGTTCATTATTGTTTACATTCGCATTGCTTGTCACTACTTTTTCCGTTATGCATCTTAAACTTCAATGCAATTTAGTCATTGTAGTAACTAAGTGTGGCCACCGGAGGGAGTCTAGCGCTAGTGAGCCTTGGAAGAGAGCACGGCCTTCCTGGCTCATTCAATACTGAGCAGAGGGAATAACGTGTCCGTGTTTCTTTTATCATTCACTCCCCTTTTCAGGTAAGA
This sequence comes from Nothobranchius furzeri, assembly GCF_043380555.1. NCBI lineage: Eukaryota > Metazoa > Chordata > Actinopteri > Cyprinodontiformes > Nothobranchiidae > Nothobranchius > Nothobranchius furzeri. Next base: position 57,034,407 of record NC_091752.1, read on the forward strand.
TTTTATGCATAAGCACACCTGTACTGTAAGATGTAACCAGACCAATTGAACGTTCGGGAATGCACTGTGTGGTAGATTCGTTGTTTACTATGTTTTTGAGCTGTTGAATACGGCTTAGCCACCGTTAACCGCTAGCCCATAGCCGATGATGCTAACTAGCTAAGAAGATGACGGTCAGTACTTTTGACTTGTTTCTTTGTGATGACTCTGTATGTATTTGAGTTGAATTAAGTCATTCAATACACGTTTGAGCAGAGGGAATAACGTGTCCGTGTTTTTTTTAATCTTTTATTTTCATTTATCGACATTAAAATAAAAATACAGAACTAAATTGCTGCAAGCCAAAATGAAAAAGGGGACAGAAATAAGAAAAAACTTATGTTGTCTGCCCCTTTTAATTAAAATAACATTAATACAAATGAAATAATCATATGATTCTTAAAGAAATTGAACAATATAGTTCCTGGACTTGTTGGCCGACACAATCTCAACCCATGAATTTGAAAAAAAGAGAAAACAAGAAGCATTAAGTTATAGATCTATATACATACAAATATAAACATAAAAATGCATACTAGTTTTTTTCTTTCATCCCCCCAACCCCCCTCTCCTCACACATTTATGTAACAGATCTATATAAGTTAATCATTTCATTTTTTATCTCTTTTTTGAAAGTCAATATTGTTTTTGCATTCTTGATTTCAGTATTTAATTTATTCCACAATTTAACTCCATATATGGACACACGATGTTCCTTTACGAGTATCCGATGTCTAGGTATGTTAAATAATTCATGTCCCTTTGAATCATATTTGCTATGTCTTTTTGAAAATCTTTTGATAAATTCTGCATGTACGTTCCTTTTATTTGCATTATACATAAATTTTAAAATATTGTAGTCCACCAGATCATATAATTTTAGTGTTTTTAATTTTATAAATAATGGATTGGACGGATCTCTGTAGTTGCTCCTTGTGATTATTCTTATTGCTTTTTTCTGTAAGATGTAAATGGAATTTGTGTAAGTTTTATATGTTGTTCCCCAGATTTCAATGCAGTAGTTCAGGTACAGTATGATCAGTGAGTTACAGGTGCTGGCCAGTAAATTAGAATATCATCAAAAGGTTGAAAATATTTCAGTAAGTCCATTCAAAACGTGAAACTTGTACATTATATTCATGCAATGCACACAGACCAATGTATTTCCAATGTTCATTACATTTAAATTTGATATTCATAAGTGACAACTAATGAAAACTCCAAATTTGGTATCTCAAAAAATTAGAATATTCTGAAAAGGCTGAATATAGAAGACACCTGCTGCCACTCTAATCAGCTGATTTACTCAAAACACCTGCAAAGGCCTTTAAAAGGTCCCTCAGTCTTGTTTTGAAGGCACCACAATCATGGGGAAGACTTCTGACTTAACAGCTGTCCAAAAGACAATCATTGACACCTTGCACAAGGAGGGCAAGACACAAAAGGTGATTGCTAAAGAAGCTGGCTGTTCGCAGAGCTCTGTGTCCAAGCACATTAACAGACAGGCGAAGGGACGGAAAAAATGTGGTAGAAAAAAGTGTACAAGCTCTAGGGATAACCGCACCCTGCAGAGAATTGTGACGACAAACCCATTCAAAAATGTGGGGGAGATCCACAAAGAGTGGACTGCAGCTGGAGTCAGCGCTTCAAGAACCACCACGAGGAGACTCATGAAAGACATGGGATTCAGGTGTCGCATTCCGTGTGTCAAGCCACTCTTGAACAAGAAACAGCGCAAGAAGCGTCTCGCCTGGGCCAAGGACAAAAAGGACTGGACTGATGCTGAGTGGTCCAAAGTTATGTTTTCTGATGAAAGCAAGTTCTGCATTTCCTTTGGAAATCAAGGACCCAGAGTCTGGAGGAAGAGCGGAGAAGCACAGAATCCACGTTGCATGAGGTCCAGTGTAAAGTTTCCACCGTCAGTGATGGTGTGGGGTGCCATGTCATCTGCCGGTGTTGGCCCACTCTGTTTCCTGAGATCCAGGGTCAATGCAGCCGTCTACCAGGAAGTTTTAGAGCACTTCATGCTTCCTGCTGCTGACCAACTTTATGGGGATGCAGACTTCACCTTTCAACAGGACTTGGCACCTGCACACAGTGCCAAAACCACCAGCACCTGGTTCAAGGACCATGGTATCCCTGTCCTTGATTGGCCAGCAAACTCGCCTGACCTTAACCCCATAGAAAATCTATGGGGTATTGTGAAGCGGAGGATGCAATACGCTAGACCCAACAATGCAGAGGAGCTGAAGACAACTATCAGAGCAACCTGGGCTCTCATAACACCTGAGCAGTGCCACAGACTGATCGAGTCCATGCCACGCCGCATTACTGCAGTTATTGAGGCAAAAGGAGCCCCGACTAAGTATTGAGTGCTATACATGCACATTCTTTTCATGTTCATTCTTTTCAGTTGGCCAACATTAGAGAAACAAACATTTTTTCATTGGCCTTTAGAATATTCTAATTTTCTGAGATACCAGATTTGATGTTTTCATTGGTTGTCACCTATAAATATCAAAATTAAACGTAATAAACATCGGAAATACATTGGTCTGTGTGCATTGCATGAATATAATGTACAAGTTTCACGTTTTGAATGGACTTACTGAAATATTTTCAACCTTTTGATGATATTCTAATTTACTGGCCAGCACCTGTATATAACAAATATAGTGAATTATTATCAAGCAACCCTTTTGCTCTATGAAACAGGGCAATAGTTTTAGATATTTTAGTTTTGACACTGTTTATATGCAGTTTCCAAGACATTTTTTCATCAATGATGATTCCCAGATACTTGACTTCTTTAACTCTTTTAATATTAATCTCATCTATATTAAATAAAATTTCATCCTTTAAATATGTATTAATAAATATCATAAAACATGATTTATCACTGTTTAATGGTAGTTTGTTCCCATCAAACCATAGTTTAATTTTTTTCATCTCTGTTTGTATCACTTCTATCATCTGCTCAACATTATCTCCTGAATAGTAAAAAGTTGTATCATCTGCAAATAAGGTTCATTTTAATATATTGGATACCTCAACAATGTCATTTATATAAATGATAAATAGTTTAGGGCCCAATACCGACCCTTGTGGTACACCACAAGTAATGTTATTTATATGTGATTTTGTGTTGTTTATTTGAACATATTGCTGCCTATCGGTAAGATAACTTATTATCCATTTTAGGGCCATCCCTGTTATGCCATATTTACTAAGCTTTTTAATAAGAATTTTATGATCCACTGTATCGAATGCTTTTTTAAAATCAAAGATACTTATGAGATGAGTTTATTGTCAATGGCTTCCGATATTTCTTCTGTTTATTCCATTAATGCCATGGATGTTGAATGATTTGTTCTAAAACCATACTGACTGTCATTTAATATCTCTTCTTTGATCAGGAATCGGTCCAACCTAGCAATATATAATTTTTCTAATATTTTTGAGAATTGTGACTAGGGCTGAAACGATTCCTTGAATACCTCGAATAATTCGAGTACAAAAAAGCCTCAAGTCAAATTCTCTGTCTCGAGGCTTCGTTTAATTCATGTTAATTAATTCATGGCTTTGCAATCGCCCGGGGTCATTTTTCACACGGACCGAAATAAGTGACGCACATACACACTGCACTGAATGCACACACGAGTAGCGAATATAACTTAACTTTCTCTTAAGCCATGGTGGACAACGTGGACCCCGGTGGAGTGCGAAAAAGACAGAAAATGTCAAAAGTGTGGGACCATTTTTCACTTCGTAAGGCGGAAAACGTAGCCCAGTGTAAATACTGTAAAATGGATTTAGCCTACCACAACATCACATCCTCCATGCTGCAGCACCTGACCAGGAAACATCCACATGTAAATGTCACTTCTGCAAGCGGACTCGGAGGTCCGCTATATATTCTGCGGACGCTATGCGACTTTTTTGTTTGTAGCACTCAGTTTCAGCTCACACTGTGCATCTGGTAGCAACTTTTTACTGTGTTGTTATTGATGTCTGTTGTCCCTCGGGATTACTGCAGGAGGACACAGGTATATGAGAGTGGCGGAGGAAAACGAAAGTAAATAAATGTTTTGTGATCAGTGTAATTTGACATAACCACGGCAAACATGCTTTCTCAACAATCCTTGTTATTGTGTGAGGAAAAAAAGTGTAGAAATTAAAACGGACGTGTATTATTAGGGAAACAGCTGGCGAGCCATGTTTGCGCATGCATCGTGAGCGGTTCTGGTGCTGTTTGATTCTCGCACGAGGGGAAAATCCGCTCAGATTGTTTACTTATTTTTTACACAGTCATTTGTTTACAGTGAAGTAAAGTTGAAGTGCTTAAGTTTTGAAAACTAATTTTGAATAAAACTGGAAGAAAAACTGGCAATCACGTGCACATTTTAAGAGGTCTTTCATTTTTTATAACATGTTATTTGATATAATGGTTTACAAACACAAAAGGGTAATTTATTAGAGTACTCGATTAATCGATAAAAGATTTGATAGAGTACTCGATTACAAAAATATTTGATAGCTGCAGCCCTAATTGTGACAATAAAGATACTGGTCTGTAGTTGGAAAAGATATGTTTGTCTCCACTTTTATGAAGTGGTATGACTTTTGCAATTTTCATCCTGTTAGGAAATGTCCCCGTTGCAAAAGATAAATTACATATGTAAGTCAATGGATGAATAATACTTTCTATTATATTTTTTATTAATGTTATGTCTAAACCATCACAGTCAGTACTTCTTTTATTGATGCATTTATTGATAATATTTCTTATTTCATCACTAGTTACTGGACTTAAATATATACTGTTTTTTAGAGCTGAAACTACTAATCGATTTAATCGATTATAATCGATTATTAAAATAGTTAACAACTTTTTTAGTCATCGATTAGTTGTTTAATAATCATATTTTACCGCATAAAGTCTATTTTTTACCACAATCTGACATCGGTTACAATCTGTTAAATTTGCCGCCAGTGTGTGGCAGTAATGAGTCACTGATCTACCAGTGGAGCCGTAGAAGAAGAAATGAGCCAATAAGTGCCCTCGGTTTTCATGACGTATCACGTTACTGACGCTCATCTTGCTGTGAGAGATGGCGGAACAAGAAGAAATACGGAAGAAAAATAGAAGCGACAAAACAAGAGAAATCCCAGACAAAAACCTCACGAGTATGGGAGCACTTCACTAGATGCCTTGTAAGGACGGTTGACCTGCAAAATATGCAAAAACCATGGCACGACGGAAGCACGACATCCCTAAGTGAACATTTGAGACGAAAACGTGGGGGCTGATGCAGCAGAGGAAAGTCCGGTGAATCCGGTAAGTAACAGAAAATAAACAAACTAACGCAGATCAAATTTGGGAGCTGAGTTCGTTATAGTGGATGTTAAACATGTTTTTTGCCGCGTCAGTCTACGGTGTTCTACTTCTGATTGACTAGATGCAATCGTGAATCTCCTCCGTGTTGTGTATCATGCGCTTGCCAAATTTAGCACGTCTGTTTATAAGAATGTTCTTGTTAAGAGAAAAACGGCACAAACCCATAACTATGTTCCTCATTCAAAAAAGGACAACTCCACAGAGAAAAATATACAGATGAGCTGTGTCCAGATGAATATAACGCGGCATAGTTGTACGCTTTCAATTTTTAAATACAGGAGAAATTCAGAAAGTCCTTTTTTTTTTTACTATTAAAAGGCTGTTTTACTGTCTAACGCTGTAAAACGCCTCAAAAATAAATAAATAAATGATCACTGTATGTTGTTAATTAATTCAAATAATGTAATATTGATTTAGTGTTGTAGTGTGTGTGTGCTGCTTTATTTTATATGTGTACTTATTTCAGTCTATTTGTGTTTCTTATGCAGAAAAAAACAAGCAACGATGGACAACTACATGGGGAACAAGACACTCACCCCCCCCAGCAATGCATACCACTTACAAACTCTATTCTAGATTCTACATTATTTTTTATGGAATTTACCTCTTATATTTTGATGCCAAAAAAATTATTCTGGACTGATATTTTGCACTGTTTAGCTCATTTTACACCGCTGACTGTGTTCATGTGCAATAAAATAGATTGCAGTCAACTGCACAATTCTCTTATGTTTTTCTTTTTCTTAACTGAAATGTATTCATCACTTGTATAGGTTAAATAGCTAAACAATAACAAACCGATTAATCGAAAAAATAATCGTCAGATTAATCGATTATGAAAATAATCGTTAGTTGCAGCCCTACTCTTTTTATTGCTTTTGTTATTCTCACCTATACTATAATTAGTTCTTTTAGGAATGTTTTTTGCCAAGTCAGGTCCCACATTAGTAAAAAAAATTGTTAAATTCATTTACTATTTTACTGGTTTCACTAATTTCAGACTGTCCGTTTTCAAAATAATTTGGAACAGTTGAAGCTATTTTATTTCTTTTTATGACATTATTTATTATTCCCCAAGTTGCTCTAATATTATTTTTGTTTTCTCCTAATAAATTGCTATAATATTACATTTTTTGTCTTTTGATTATAGAAACTAATATATTCTTATATTTTTTGTATTTCCTTTCTGCTTCACTTGTTCTTAGTTTTAAAAAACATCTATATAATGTATTTTTTTTCTTACAGGCATTCAGCAGCCCCTTTGTCATCCATGGTTTGTTCATCCTCCCTCTTTTTGTTTGAACCCCTTTGTAGAACCCCTTTTCAGGGGTTCTACACTAGGGTCTTCTTGTAACAAATTTTTTATACCTTTAAAATCCAAATTACTGGTATACTATAGCTACCGGTAAAAATGCCACAGTGCGACACTAAGCTAACTGCTAAAAACAGCACTCTAAAAACGCTGAAGCGATCGACATAACAAACTACCTTTTGCTGCTTGCCTCATGTTACAGTAAAAACCAAATTAAAGCCCTTTGCAAGCCTGAAAGTTGGAAAAACAAAAAAAATGAATGCAAGTCAAGGGGGCTAAAAACACTATTTTCTAATTCCGCTTGTTATGTGCCATGGATTTCACATATGATGTCCACAAATTTTAAAGAAACATTTTGATACCAAGAATGCACTTATTTTCCAATGGGGGAAACGATTTTTTTTAGTTTTGTGGAAAAATAAGTCCAGGACTACAAATGCGCTTCACAAAAGTGACATCATCAAACCAGACACGGAGAAAACAGAGGGATAATGGCTGTATGTTCAGCAAACTTCAAAGAGGAGATTATGTGGTGACGTTACATGTGCGATGTGCCGATGTGGTCACGGTAATTACAAACATTTACAAGCTGATAATTCTCAAAGTACATGACTGGTGTGGTTAAAACACCCTTCATTAGTTTTCAATTAAAATGCAGTACAACATATGTACGATCTAGGGCGTAAGGCAAAGCGGATTAGAAAATGGCGTTTTTAGCCCCGTTGACTTGCACTGATTTTTTTTCTTCCTTCCGGAGACCCATGAGGTGACTGGACGGGGAGGGGACTTTAGCTCCATATTCTATTCTATTCTATTCTATTCTATTCTATTCTATTCTATTCTATTCTATTCTATTCTATTCTATTCTATTCTTCAACAGTGTATAGCAGACTGCCCCATTGATTGACATCCATAGTGGTGGGTATGTCTCGTTGTTTGTTGTCCAATAGCATGCGTAGACAGTTTGAAAGACAGCAATAACGACTGAGAGCCATCGATGGGTGGTGGTCAGACTATATTCACTTATAGGACGGTTTGTCAGGCTAGACACTTAAATAAACCAAAGAGCTTATAGTGTTATTTTGTAATAATGTTATGTACATGAACATTACCTTAAAAGTGACATCACTACATATTGAGATGTCATTGATCAGTTTGTTCCTGTAAATGTGTAGATGTGTTAAATAACTGAAAGTGGGGTTAAGAGTGTATCAGTGATGAAAGACAAAGATGCTCCACAGACAGCTCTCTATCTCAACCGTTAGACAAACTTATTTATTTCTTTTGTCAAAATATATGAGCAAATACTTCAATAGCTTATCACAGAACATTAATACATACCCTTTACAAAGCCGATACATTCATTAGGAAGAAATAATTAAATTATGCAAGCCCGTACAATCAAGAAAATAAGAGTCTCAACACGCCACTACAGGGAACTAAAAGGCTGCTTGAAAAGGTAACTGTAGAAAATCACAATCTGATAAAATGCCAACAAAAATGCTAAAAGCTTCATTTGAACATTCATTATATATCAGTACTGTACTGTGCTGAATCATGGTTAATTATAAATACAGAGTTGGTTTCATACATTACTAATTCAATGGGACAAATCATCTTAAAGCTCCTACTCAAACTTTGTGAGCACGCATTCGTTCAGACTAGTCTCATACACACACACACACACAAAATAGAGCAGAGAGAGAGAGAGAGAGAGAGAGAGAGAGAGAGAGAGAGAGAGAGAGAGAGAGAGAGAGAGAGAGAGAGAGAGAGAGAGAGAGAGAGCGAGAGCAGAGCAGAGAATGAGAAAATATAATTTTCCCCTCTGACTGATTTATGCTTGGCTATCTTTTTAACATCAGGCTGAAGAAAATGTAGATCCCAGGGTTTTACTTCATAATGCGAAATATTTCTTGGCAATAACCTCACATTGGTAAGGAGAGGACGCCTGCATGTGGTTTCCCAGCATGTCTGCATCAGTCCATGGTGTTGATGTGCAGTTCCACACAAATGTCACATTACCATAGACCAAACTCTGGGTTCAAACATGGATAATAAATGTCATGGCAACACAGATTTAGCAGTCGCAAAGCAAAATTTATTTGCATAAATATTTCTTTTTAAAAAATGTACTCTTCTAATGATCAAATCCTGCTTATTGCGCTTTATTGATGAGCATCAAAATACACATTTTCATGTCATTACATTCGGTGGATGTGACGAGGGGGGTAGTTAAAGAGCTCACTGAGGGATTATTGGTTATTGACCCCCTTGGTCATTCATCTCCATTAAATAATGCACAAAATCCACAATGTTCCCCACTTGGTCTTCAATTAATGTGCATCAATTTTCTGATGACAAAACACAGAGTGAAGTCATTAGTACACACATAGCATGAAAGACTCCATGATAATCAGGGGAGGAGGAAAGAGGACACTTGAGAAATTAACTTTGAGCAAGTGCTTTTGACATAAAGTGCAGGCAAAGAAGGATGAGAGGGAGGAGAAAAGGGGTGAGAAACAGATGGCAATCGCCAATCCCTCATTCAGTTTGGGTTTCTGGAGAGAATCAATTTGTGTGGAACAAAGAAACAGAAGTGGAGAGCGACGGAGCCGGTAAAGTGTGGTAGATTGAAGTATCAGGTGGCTGCAGTGAGTATTCACAGCAAAGGAAATCCCCACATCTAGGTTAGTAACAGGTGGGATCTATAATTACATTTTCTTTGAGTTGCAATTAAATACATTTTCAACATTTGCACTTTTTTTTTTGTATTTTAAATGATACAATGATAAATGACCTGCATGTTTGGCGCCTTTCTTAGTCAGAGGACTCCAAAGCGCTTTACACTACAGTGTATCATTCATCCATTCACACACACATTCACACACTGATGGTGATGAGCTACTATGTAGCCACAGCTGCCCTGGGGAGCACTGACAGAGGCGAGGCTGCAGGCGCCATCAGTCCCTCCGACCACCACCAGCAGGCAAGGTGGGTTAAGTGTCTTGCCCAAGGACACAACAGCAGAATTCTCCACTGGGAGCCGGGATCCACCCCTCAGATTACGGGACAACCCGCTCTACCTCCTGAGCTACTGCTGTTTTGTGACTTTTGGCAATAACATGGTTAATGTGCTGCTGAGAGGTTCAACTTTTAGTTTCAACACAAATGAAAAATGGAGACGCTGTTAGTGTGAACGACTGTTCAGATATTCAACACTTCTAAATTATTTCTAGTTTCATATCTGAGCTTCTACCTGTACATTAAAGAATCACATTGTATGCATTTTTACAACACACTTGACTGGATTTTATTATTTTAATTTTCAAAGTTGTGGTGGGTGTTTTCACATATTATGCACATTCAGTTTCTCCTTTTTAATTAATTTAGATTTTTACAACCAAAACTCATACATGGCCAAAAGTGGTCCCAATAATTTCACATACTAAATAATAATAATAATAATAATAATAATAATAATAATAATAATTATTATTATTATTATTATTATTATTATTATTATTAATATTATACTTCACCAGTTTACCTTGATAACAGAGATGGCACAAAAGTATAAATATTGGTGCATTTATTCTTAATATACAAAAGTATAATAAATAAATAAATAAATTCCCATTCTCCAGCACATGTTTTTAACTATAAAGAAATATGAGGTTTTCTTCATAGTTCAGCTAGATTTCATTTTCTACAACCTCTTCAAGTCTATAAATCTGTTCTAGACAAACAGGAATATTTAGGACATATTTAAGATATTTTTACGTGGCGTTTTGTGGAGAAGCTGTGAACAATCCACATCTTACACGTTGCAAATAGCTTTTTGAACAACACCAGTAAGAACACGATGGATTAGTTCTGGCCAGGCAGACTAAAAAGCTGTAAATGCAGATTTCTACCATCATCAAACAACAACTGAGGTCATACAAAGATCCATCTAGCTAATAAATTATTTGCTCATGAATCTTCCGCAGAACTTCATTTCAACAACAACGGCTTGTATTCAAATGACTTTCTCAGTCAATTGTGAAATCACATTTTGAAGGGAACCTTCAAATAATAATGGTACGCTGTTCTATTCCGCTTTCCAGAAAGACTGTTTCAGAATCTTTATATTCTAGCGGTAAAGATAATAAATTCACCAATTTTAGCTGCATTCTATTTATCTGCGATTGTTGTTGTGGTTAAAGACAAACACCAGATTATCTCTGACATCTGAGTATCAGACAAAAGTTTGTAGCACACCTCCTTGTCAGGTAAGACAGACACACTTCTCATTTTTAATGTCTCAAAAAGTGGAAAAAAAAAAAAAAGCCAGATGTGTCTGATTTCTCCAGACAGGTTTTAGCATAAATCTGCCCTTTAGTGCAGCTTAAATCCCTCTGGATGGATGAACCCTGCTAATGCCCCATGGTGTCTACAGAACGAATGTGCATTGATCTCAGCGTGTTCTGTGGCAGGGTGAGACATGCCCCAGTGTGATTTCATTTTTGTTTTTTTCACCGAGCAGCGGTGACACCGGCTCGACGTATCGGACTGTGTTTTGGTGTAAAATGTTACAGAAATGCCAGCGGCCATCAGAGGAATGAGTAGAGCTGAAATGTGTTACTGTGGCCCTGAAACCAAATTCAATGATGCAAACAAGAAAAGACGAAACCATTTGGATCAAGGTAAACAAACCAAAGGGAAGAAAAACACTTATTTTAATTTTCTTTCTTATCATTTTGGATATTGCTTAAAAATAACAAATGTGTGCTATATCTGGTTGGGGAATTTTGAGGAAGATTGCTATTTTTTGTGGATATTTTATTAAGGTATGCCGATGTCAAAATGAATTTCATATATTGTTTAAAACATATTGTATAGTTTTATTCTTTATCGTATCATATTTAGTATTATCGCATTGTATATCAGCATCTCCCTGTTTCCTGGTCATAGAAAGCTAAAGGTTTAAAGCCATCTTTAGTTAACATTCATTATATTCATCTTAATAATGTCTAACAGCAAGTCATCAAGTACCATTAATAGTTAATAGAGGACAATCTTCTACATCAGAAATTTCCTCAATCTAATATTGGGAACGTGATTACTAGTCTAGTGACGCCTCAGAGCTACACCAACTCCAGCCTTTTTTTTTGTCTTGGATTTTTGCAAAGGTACGATAACAGTCAAGTCTACCATGAACAGAAACTTTGTCTACAATTAGCAGAGATCCTACCAGAATCTGTAAAACGAGATGAGTTTGTTTGGTTCTCCATTCTGACCTTGGACTCAGCTACTCTAGAAGAGCTGAGCACACATGAGGAAAGTCACAGAGTTCGTTTTATGAGAGCCTTTGAGACGCCTCTGCATATTAAACTGGAACTGATAGAGGTTCTTAATTTATTAGAGACAATTTCGACTGTGGGCAGAAGACGCATTATCGGTGGCTGTGCATGAGAAGTGGTCAGACTGGATCAGACTGGATCTCTGCTCTCTGCAAATGTGTCCCTACGGACAAACACAGATGTTCAAAGCTCTTCATCACGGGGATCATCTATGGCTAAACTACTTAATGCTTCACCAAGGTCAGCTTGTTGTTTGTCGGTTTATATGATAGAGACAGTGGCTCATAATCTCGGGTGGATGATGGTGGTATGCTCCATCCATCACCCGCAACAGAACTCTTCTTTTTGCATTGAGGGAACAATCAGCATCTATTTGATGCGGTTGGCTGCTTTATGAAAACTGTTATTGAACATGAGAGGTTTTGTCATTTTCTGCCATGCATCTTACTGTTGCTTCCTGTAAGCCCACCACTTTATAATCGCTGACAGCTGGATAAACTGTCACTTGTGCTCTCTGGGCGTGTTGACATTTTCCAAGCCCTAACGAGTCCCATACAAGCAATGCTAGTCACCTCAGGGACAAAGCTCGAATGTGCTCCCAAAGACTGAGGGCTAGAGCTGCTGGTGGTGACTGTAGACTCAAGAAGAGATGCAGATAGGCTTTCCATTTTTATCATACTGGTACACCAGCATCTTGATGCAGTGGGAGTTGGCTGGGGAGATCCAGGGGCTGCTTGTGATGGAGAAATTGTGGCTGGCATAAAATTGTGGCGGCTGCTTCCTACAGTGGACCAGAGCTCGCAGCACATTGGCTGCCATGCCCCTGAAACGCTTGCTGATGAAACAGTAGAGGAAGAAGTTGACGCCAGTGTTGAGCAATGCAAGCATGTTTGCCATATCTGTGAGCATGTGGAGCAGACGGCCAGCGCTCTGTGAGGCAGGTGGAGGTGAGTAGAAGTGGTAGAGGATCATGAGGGTGCGCGGGGCCCACAAAACTGCAAAAACTGAGGTGATGGCTAGGAGAATGGCGGTGGTCTTCCCTGTTGAGTATCCACGCAGTCTGAAGCAGTTGCGACGCTTGCGGAGTTTCTGGACAATGATAGCATTAAGGGAGAAGAAAACAGTGCAGGGGAGGAGGTAGATGGTTGCACAATGCGCCCACACTAGGACATGCTGGGCCACTGTTCTTCTGTCGCTATCTTCCCCACCTCCTTTGTCGCCATATATGTCAGGCCACCAGTAATAAGGAGCTGCAGAGAGCAAGCAGCCAGCGTACACAGCAAATATCACCCTTCGGGTTCGAGCTGGGTAGGAGACCGTGTGGTAACGAAGTGGGTGACAAACAGCGACATAGCGATCAATGGTGAGAGGCACTGTTATCCAAATGGAGGTGTGAATGGAGGAGAACTCCAGAACCTGTACGATGCTGTTTAACGATGGTGGCAGCGGTGATGCCAAAATAAAATCCTCCAGGATGAAATCAACAAAAACTATGAGGAGCAGCACAAGAATGTCGGCGGCGGCCAGGGCCAGGAGATAGTTATAGGAGGACTTCTGACGACGCAGCACCAGCTGGGACAGGATAACCACCGTCATAATGTTGGCTAGAAGACAGAAGGATGTGGGAAGGGGATTGAAATGTAGATGGGCAGAGGAAATGGGAGAATGATGGGGAAGTGTGGTAAAAAGAGAAGAGAAATGGGAACAGGGAGGGAGGGAAACAGAGAGATCGAATGTTAGTGGAGTCTGGTGATTGAAACAGCCAGCAGTAAACAAGGCGGCAATATAAAAGCAGTTCACAGCAACAGTTGTGCTGCAGACAAAAGATGTAGTGCAGGTGCAAACACATGCACCAAATAAAAAGAAACGGAATAACATAAAAGGTCAAAAGATTGTAAATTGGATAGAAAGCTTCAACAGTTGAAGAGCATGCAAAGTGGATACAATACACAGGCCAAAAGAAAGAAGAGAAAACATAGTTACCTTAACAATAATCCTTTCATCGTTTTCACTCCCCTTTCTTTCTTCTACATTGACACCTGCTGTGTAATTCCAGCAGCACCTGTCTCTCCCTTTGGCCAAATTGTTATCTCTAATCAAGAGTAAAGTCACAACAAATACATGAGGGCAACATGCAGCATCACAGCCTTGGCTCTACTGTCTGCCATCCTGCCGCCAGCAATTTAGCTCCTGGAACAAAGCACAAGGACAGCCCATCGCTCCCTGTCTGCCTCTCTTTGTCAGCCTCTGACCCAGTATGCATCGTGATGCTTCTCATTAATGATGCTATCTATCTTTTGCTATTTATTTATTCTGGCTTTGTTTCATGGGGGAGTTAAATACCCTTGAAAAACACCCACCTTTTCATTAAAAAAGAAAAATTATAACAGGCAGCAACATTAAACTGGCTCAACCCATCTGCATTGTCACAGATATTTAATGTAAAAATTCTTGTATAAGTTAAAACCAATGACACGAATAGAGGGACAAAGCGCCTCCATCTTTCATTTGTCAAACCTGAATCCAAACCGTTCAGGTTAAAACTCCCGCCATGTTGAAGCTTTTGGGTCAGGAAGTGAAGTTGATGATCCAATCCCTCACACACCACGACGGTGTTTCAGGGCAATAAATAACTGAAAGGAAAATACAAAAAGGAACTTTTGAACGTACAGCTGCAATGTACACAAACATTTTCAACACTAGCTGACAACTGTGTTTTTCTGAGGCCAATCAGCAACCTGTTGGTGCAGCACAGAGACATGTTGAGTCTGTCACTGCAAACAAGAAGCTTTCTGACATTGTGATGCAGCCTCAGAGACATTAAAGTAGTTAGCCATCCATCACTGTAAATGCTGCATGTGTGATCGTGTCTCTCTGCAATAATAGAACTGGGACTGGATTAAATATGACAGCTTGGAGTCCGAGACATCACACTTCACAGCCCAGCCGCTAACAAGTGAGCAAATTACAAAGCTGGCTCCAGATAATGACTAAAGATCTGCCTGCAAGACATCAAACACACACACACACACACACACACACACACACACACACACACACACACACACACACACACACACACACACACACACACACACACACACACACATTGGAATCTGAACACACAAGAAGAAGAAAGTATCATTTCTATAGCGCCTCTCAAGATAAAAATCACGAGGCGCTTCACAAAAGCAAAAAATGTAAACATATAAAAAAGCATTTAGAAAATGGTTAAAAATATATTTGAAATTAGCAAAAAATAGACAATTGTGATTGATTAAAAAAGTTAAGAAAGAGAGAGAGTGAACAGGAAAGAGGGAAATCAGTGGATCCTGAGAAAGGTGGAATAGGTGGGGAGAGCAGAATAAGGAGAGAGAGGTGAAGAAGGTCACACAAAAGCCAGCCTGAACAAGTGAGTCTTCAGCTGCTTTTTAAAGGAGACCACTGAGTCCACTGATCTCAGGCTCAGGGGGAGAGAGTTCCAGAGTCTGGGGGCCACAGCAGCAGATGATCTGTCACCTTTGGTCTTTAGCCTGGTGCTGCACAACCAGTAGGCTTTGATCACTGGACCTCAGGGACCTGCTGGGGGTGTATGGACTAAGAAGATCACCAATGTAAGATGGTGCTTGTCCATGTAAGGCCCTATAGACCAGAACCAGGATCTTGAAATGAACCCTGAAGTTGACCGGCAGCCAGTGAAGCTGGAGTAGAAGCGGGGTGATGTGGGTGTGTTTGGAGGACTTGGTCAGAAGCCGAGCACAGGCATTCTGAACCACCTGTAGACGGCTCAGGGAGGTTCTGCTCGGACACGAGAAAAGAGAGTTACAGTAGTCTAAGCGTGAGGAGATGAAGGTGTGGAGAACAGTCTCAAGTTCAGAGCGGGACAGAATGGGACTCAGCTTAGCAAGCAGATCATTAGCAACGCCCCAATTCTGCTAAATACATAAACATTAACAAAAAATTCCCATCTTACCCTCCGCGGGTGGTCTCATACTTCCAAACTCAGGTGCCCTACCAGAGGCCTGAGAGTTTGAGGGTTCTGTGCAGATGTTCCTAGACCTGCACTTTTCTGGATATCTGATGTCTTTCCTGGGATCTGCTTTAGCCATTCCTCCAGTTTGGGGGTTACTGCCCCGATGACTTCACTCTCAGGCTTTCTGAAGTTCTTCTTTGAGGACCTGGTATGTCTCATTTCTAGTGTTCCTTTTTTCTGATGATGCCATCACTTGATGCTGCCACATCAACAACAATGGCTGTCCTCTGTTGTTTGTCCACCACCACAATGTCTGGTTGGTTCGCCATCACCATTTTGTCAGTCTGGATCTGGAAGTGCCACAGGAGCTTGGCTCTCTTGTTCTCAACCACCTTAGGGGGTGTTTTCCACTTTGACCTTCGGACTTCCAGTCCTTACTCTGCACAGATGTTTCTGTACATGATACCAGCCTTGGTTGTGACGTTCCATGTATGCTTTCCCTGCCAGCATCTTACACCCTGCAGTAATGTGGTGGATAGTCTCAGGGGCCTCTCTGCAAAGCCTACACTTGGGTCTTGTCTGGTGTGGTAGATCTTGGCTTCTGTTGCTCTGGTGTTCAGGGCCTGTTCCTGTACAGCCATGATGAGTGCCCCTGTGCTGTCCTTCAGA
This sequence comes from Nothobranchius furzeri, assembly GCF_043380555.1. Classification (NCBI taxonomy): domain Eukaryota; kingdom Metazoa; phylum Chordata; class Actinopteri; order Cyprinodontiformes; family Nothobranchiidae; genus Nothobranchius; species Nothobranchius furzeri. The sequence goes on from NC_091752.1 coordinate 57,051,140, forward strand.
CCAGCTCTTTCTAGCCATTGGAAGGATTTCTTGATGTCAGCCACTTCAGTTATCTGTCGGTGGTACAATCCATGTAAGGGTTTGTCCTCCCACGATGGTATTTCCAACATCTCCTCCTCTGTTCGCCAGTGTTTGAGACATTAACCGAACATGTCATCTGTTGGGGCCTTGTCCTTGATGTACTTATGGATCTTAGATGTTTCATCCTGGACAGCGGCTATCACACTCACTAGTCCTGGGCCTCATGCCTTACGGCTAGTGTACACTCTCAGGGTGCTGGATTTGGGATGGAACCCTCCATGCATGGTTAGGAGCTTCCGTGTCTCAACGTCTGTGGTCCGTATTTCTTCCTTTGACCAGCTTATTATTTCTGCAGGATATCTGATTACTGGCAGGGTGTTGCTGTTTATTGCCCAGGTCTTGTTCATGTCATTGAGCTGACTTCTTAGGACTTGTGGAGGGTTATGGGAATATATGTATATATATATATATATATATATATATATATATATATATATATATATATATATATATATATGTATATATATATATATATATATATATATACAGCAACGGAGTAATGTAATTAATAACGTTTACCCTCAGTACAATGTCATTGCTGTCACTGGGCATATAAAGTGGTGCATTACTACAATGTGGTTGAATGAAGCACAGCAATTTCAGGCATTCTGACAGCCACTAGTGAAGCATCGGTCACAAACAGAATGGCTCAGATCCGATCGGAGCTGGCTCGTTCTTGAAGGAGCCGGAGTGAGTGACATAGATTGGAACCTGTCCGCGTCTACGACCTCCACCTGAAATCTGGCTCTTTCCCCTCTTGAGCTCTGGGCTACCTACAATTTGTTACCTCCAACCGGTCACCAAAGGTCACACCCCAGTGAGATGGGTGGGTGAGAGTGCTTTTGTGTCTCCTGTCTCCTGCTGCTTCTCTAATATAAGATGGGCTAAGGCCATTGACGTTGTTTAGTGGCGAAAGGAGAAGGCAGAGCATGCTCCCTGAGGTGTGTAACGAGGCTGACTCATCCCACCGTTGCAGGCACATGTTCAGACGGGTGGTCGACAAGGCGCTGCACAGGGTTGCCAAATCAGATTTTCTCACAAGCCTAATTTGAAACAGACTGAACAAAAAACAGAAAGAAATACATTTCCGGAATTGAAGTGAGTTGGGAGCTGAGGGCTCATGTTTTGACAGTTAATCCGGAGGTTAATAGGAGGTAGAAATAAGAATAATGAAGAAGTAAAGTGGTCATGTGACGGTCACAAAGTTTAAAAAAAGAGATGATGAGGAGAAAATGAAGGGAAGGATTATGAGAGAAAGCCTGAACAAGACAGATAGAGAAATACAGCAGAGAGCGGTCAGGAGGAGAAATGAAGAGGAGGTGAATATCAAAGCTTTCTTCAAAGGTCACAGGCACTTTGTTCCTGATGGCAATCATTCCCCCTTTGTCTTCTTCTAAGTGTCAAACTAAACATAAAGCAGGGTGATCTTTTATTCTCCAGAGCAATAACCAGGGGCAGACATTCAGTGAAGAAACATGCATTTGGTCTTTACAAAATTGATTTATTAGCTATTTTTTACTAAGATACAAATGGAACAAAGCGAAAAATGCTCTTTTTTAAAACTTTTGAAATGTAGACTGGCTGTTAATGGGGCTTGTGAAAAGAGATGTGATAAAACAGGATATTTAGGTTTAATGGGAATATTAGGATGAGGAGAAGGCTCTCTGTGCAGATGATGATACCGATAAAAATCCAGCTCCACAGCAATTCATTTCCCAGACAGACTGCAGCATCACAGTTCATTGTGAAGAACCCAAACTGATACTAGCGATGGCAGGTAAAGTGACAAAAATAACTTTGGTAAAGACTTTTTAAAAACACACACAGTCCTGATAGCACAGAGACCAACCAAGCAGGAACAACGATCTTGAATGGAACAAAAGAAGGATAATTAGCAGTAGGCAATGAAAAGAAGCTGAACTTATACTGAAGGACAAAAGCACCAATTGAGAAAAGGAACAGGTTAAAACTAAAAAACTTCATCAGAATACAACAACAAACTATCCATCCATCCTTTTTCTTCCGCTTATCTGGAGTCGGGTCACGGGGGCAGCAGCCTAAGTCGAGAGGCCCAGACTTCCCTCTCCCCAGCCACTTGGGCCAGCTCTTCGGGGGAATCCCAAGGCATTCCCTGGACAGGTGAGAGACATAGTCCCTCCACCGTGTCCTGGGTCTACCTTTAGGCCTTCTCCAGGTTGGACGTGCCCAGAAAACCTCTCCAGGGAGGCTTCTAGTAGGCCTCCTGACCAGATGCCCGAGCCACCTCAACTGGCTCCTCTCGATGTGGAAGAGCAGAGGGTCTACTCCAAGCCCCTCCCGGATGGCCGAGCTTCTCACCCTATCTTTAAGGGAGAGCCCAGCCACTCTGCGGAGAAAACTCTTTTTGCCCGCTTGTATCCGCGAGCTCGTTCTTTCTGTCACTACTCAAAACTCGTGACCATAGATGAGGGTAGGAACGTAGATCGACCGGTAAACCGAGAGCTTTGCCTTCTGACTCAGCTCTCTCTTCACCTTGACATATCGGAACTCCGGTCACTAGAACAACAAGTGTTGAGCTTCTTGCACAGTTAGAACATTAACATCCAAAGTGATGCAATATCAGTCTGTCATTTCCCTTCCAAGAAAGGCAGACAAATTGAAACCACTCATCATAGTACAATTTACCAGAAGGAAGCACAGAAATGAGTTGTCAAGGCATGCAAAACCCCTGAAAGGTACAAATGTGTACATAAATGAACATCTGATGAAAAAGAATGAAACAATAGCAAGAATGATAAGAAAACAGGAATAAATTCTTCCGCTTCCGGTCGGCAACAAGATGGCGCCTGTGCTTGGCTTAGCTGCAGTCACCGGCCACTTTTTCAAACTTTTCTCCACTAACCTCCTCTTTTCCACCTTGCTCCTGTCTGCGATACTCTTCAGTAGTGTCCCTGCTACCATCTCCTATGATCGCCAGACTCTTTTGTCCTTCCGTTCCTTCACGATCGCCCAAGATGCACCGAGGACGTACCATCCTGTTAGTTTACCTGAGTGGCGCACTGGCCCGGAACCAATTGACATTCCCGAGCTGCCCGCCTCCGGCTATGTTTGTCCGGTCCCGGGAAAACGTCAGAGGAAAAGAGGTAAACGAGCAGGAATCCAGGTGAGAATAAGACTTCTCTTAAAGAGTGGTTTATCTAGTAAAAATCGGCGCGATCTTCTAGCTTCTTATCCTTTGTTTGGTGACCTGAGCGCCACTTCCGCATTCCCGCCAGGCCGCGTTGGGATGCGATTCATCCGCGCAAGTTTTTTAAGGTCGGTTTATCCTCATTCCTCAGTGGTTTCTCCTCCTGAGTGGTTTTTATAAACACCGTGGATCTAACCCTGCTAATTTATGTCCAATAACTCCAGCTGTTTCTGTAGTTTCTGATTCATCCTCCTCACTCAGCATGGCTCTATTAAATACCCGCTCTGTTAACAATAAGTCTTCCCTGCTCAATGATCTAATTCTCTCTAAAAACCTGGATTTTCTGTTTCTGACTGAAGTTTGGCAGCAAACATCTGATTATTCTGCTCTGATTGAACTTTGCCTGAGTGGTTATTCTTTTCTTAGCCAGCCCTGGGGTTCTGGTCGTGGTGGAGGCCTAGCTGTTGTTTTCAGAGACCATCTTCCACGTAGCTCTACAACCTCTGGTCACTTTGCTTCCTTTGAACTGCAGCTGATTAAAGTCGGGCGTAAGGACCCGTTCTACTGTGCTGTGGTCTATCGTCCACCTGGTCCAAACAGTTCTTTCCTTCAGGAGTTTAGTAACTTTCTATCCTCCACTGTGAAGCTGTCCAGACTGGTGATTTTTGGTGACTTTAACATCCATGTTGATGATCCCTCCGATCTCTTTGCCATGAATTTCTCCAGCCTTATGGACTCCTTCAGCTTTACCCAGCATGTTTCTGGCCCCAGACACACCAGGGGCTACACTCTGGACCTTGTTTTTACCCTGAGTCTAAATGCTGACAGTGTTTGTCCTGAAGATGTTTATATTTATTATTGTTTTATTGTATTTTATTACGTGTTTTGTGTAAAGTGACCTTGGGTGTCCTGAAAGGCGCTTTGAAATAAAATGTATTATTATTATTATTATTTCTGATCACCATTGCATTTTCTTTAACTTGTCAGTTTCTGCGTCCCCACCTCCTGCTCGCCGTATGGTTAGTTCTCGTTTTCTTAATGAGAGCACACCTAGAAATTTTTCTGCTGCTTTTGATCCACCCTGTTCTTCTGATAACGACCCAGATTCCTTAACTTCTCAGTTTAACGAGCACTGCCTCTCCATTCTGGACAACATCTGTCCTGTCAGAACCAGATCAGTTCCTGCAGTGAACCCTACTCCCTGGTTTCATGACAGCCTGAAGCACCAATGCAGAAAAACTGAGCGTTTGTGGAAGAAAACCCATCTCCACGTCCATCTGCTGCACCTAAAAGATCTTCTGTCATCCCATAACTCTGCAGTCAGAGACGCTAGGGTTTCCTATTTCTCCAACCTGGTGTCCCAGAGCAAAGGGAACCCCAAGGTGCTGTTTAACACCATCAGCAGCATCGTGTCTCCTGCCACTCCTACAGCCTCCATCCACTCTGTTACAGACTGTGAGAACTTTCTCTCTTTCTTTGTGGACAAAGTCAATAAGGTTAGATCTAGCATCTCTCCTTCAGCCTTATCGCCGCCTCTCCCGACTCCAACCAGGCCCTTCATCCTAGATAGCTTTGCTCCTGTTTCTTTGTCTGAGTTAACCAAACTAGTTAACCTCTGCATGCCCTCACGACATCTTACCCTCATCTTTGTTTAAAAGTGCTTTTCAGTCCATCGGTCCCAGCGTGCTCTCTATTATTAATGCTTCTCTGGTCTCTGGTCAGGTCCCTGCTTTCTTTAAGAACGCTGTAATCCACCCGCTTCTTAAAAAAACGAGTCTCGACCCCTCTCTCCATAGCAGCTTCAGACCCATCTCTAAACTTCCGTTCATCTCCAAGATCTTGGAAAAGGTTGTGGCTAAACAACTCACAGCTGCTCTTGATGAACATAAAATCTATGATAGCTTACAGTCAGGTTTTTGTAGAGCTCATTCTACTGAAACAGCTCTTCTTAGGGTCTCTAATGACCTTCTGACTCACAGTGATGCAGGGGACTGTTCTGTTCTGGTCCTGTTGGACCTGACTGCAGCCATTGACACTGTTGACCATCACCTGCTACTGGAGAGGCTGAGAGACTGGGTAGGGCTATCAGGATCTGCTCTGGAGTGGTTCTCCTCTTATCTCTCTGAGTGCTCCTTTTCTGTGGCCGTCTCCAAGTTTAGGTCCTCCACCACCTCTCATACCCATGATGTCCCACAAGGTTCTGTGCTGGGGCCTCTGCTCTTCCTCCTCTATCTGCTTCCTCTTCAGCACATCCTGAGCTCCTTCAAAGGAATCTCCTACCATCTTTATGCAGATGACATCCAACTGTACATCTCCTTTAAGCCCCATGAGATGTCTAAGCTGCAGCTGTTGCACACCTGCTTAGACTCTATCAAAACCTGGATGGCTGGGAGCTTTCTTCAGCTGAATGAAGATAAGACTGAGACCCTCATCTGTGCCCCAGACAAGCTGGTTCCCAAAGTCAGAGACTCTCTTGGTCAGCTTGCTTCCCACACCAAACCTTCTGTCAGGAATCTTGGCGTGACCTTTGACCCAGCTCTCACTCTGGATACTCATGTCTGTTCTCTTGTTCACTCTTCCTTCTTCCATCTCAGGAACATTGCTAAGCTGAGTCCCATTCTGTCCCGTTCTGAACTTGAGACAGTTATCCACTCCTTCATCTCCTCATGCTTAGACTACTGTAACTCTCTTTTCACGTGTCTGAGCAGAACCTCCCTGAACCGTCTACAGGTGGTTCAGAATGCCTGTGCTCGGCTTCTGACCAAGTCCTCCAAACACACCCACATCACCCGGCTTCTCCTCCAGCTTCACTTGCTGCCAGTGAACTTCAGGGTTCATTTCAAGATCCTGGTTCTGGTCTATAGGGCCTTACATGGACAAGCACCATCTTACATTGGTGATCTTCTTAGTCCCTACACCCCCAGCAGGTCCCTGAGGTCCAGTGACCAAAGCCTACTGGTTGTGCAGCGCACCAGGCTAAAGACCAAAGGTGACAGATCATTTGCTGCTGTGGCCCCCAGACTCTGCAACTCTCTCCCCCTGAGCCTGAGATCAGTGGACTCAGTGGTCTCCTTTAAAATGCAGCTGAAGACTCACTTGTTCAGGCTGGCTTGTGTATGACCTTCTTCAACCCCTCTCTCTTTATTCTGCTCTCAACACCTATTCCACCTTCCTCAGGATCCACTGATTTCCCTCTTTCCTATTCACTCTCTCTCTTTCTTAACACTTTTTCTTTTAAATCTCAAATGCCTATTTTTGCTCATTTTAAATATATTTTAAAAAAATTTCTAAATATTTTTTTATATTTTTACATTTTTTTTGTCTTTGTGAAGCGCCTCGTGATTTTTGTCTTGAGAGGCGCTATAGAAATGATATTTTCTTCTTCTTCTTCTAAATCACAGCCAAATGGACAAGAAATGGTGTTGTATGGATCAGAGAGCAAGAAGGTCTAAATGCAAAAATGATCAAAGAGTTGAAAGATCCGGAAGTGTTTCAGAGTAAAAGATGATTTATTCTGTGTGTAGCACTGACTAAATAATGGAAACTGGAATCAGCTTAACTACGGAAGCAAATGACTTCAAAAAGAAGAAAAGGATTCTGATGAGAAAATATATGAACTTGACAGTAAAACAGATGAAAGTTTATTTGATTTAAAAATAAAAAGGAATTATTATGGAGAAGATCAACTAAATAGTGAGTTAATTAACAAGGACTCATTATCAATCATCCACATAAACAGTAGAAGTTTACTTTCCAAGATGTCAACAATAAAGGATTATTTAGATAAATTTAAAAGCAAATTCAAAGTCATTGCCATTACTGAGACTTGGCTTAATGATGAAATGATGGCTGAAGTACAAATGGAGGGTTATGAATTTTATTTTGTAAATAGAATAAATAAAAGAGGTGGTGGTGTTGTCCTGTACATAAACAATGATTTAAAATGTAAAGTAGATGAGAAAATGACTAGGATGGAAGATAATGTTATGGAAATGGTAACAGTGGAAATTGGCAATGACACATCCAAAAATATAATAATCAGTTGTGTATACTGAGCACCCGGTTCTTGCATCAGGACATTTACAGATAAAATCAGGCGTGGGGAACCCTGGTTCTCGAGGGTCGGTATCCTGCATGTCTTTGCTCCAACACTTCTGATTCAGTGGTTGATTCACCTGTTCAGCAGCTCATCAGGCTCTGCAGAAACCTGTTAATCATCTGCTGATTGAAATCAGGTGAGTTGAAGCAGGGTTGAAACTAAAATATGCTGGATAGTGGCCCTCGATGGACCAGGGTTCCCCACCCCTGGATAAAATAAGCGAGTTAGTGGATTACATTAAAAACAAAACCTTGTTCATGTGTGGGGACTTCAACATTAACTTGGAACATCCTGCTGGACAGAGAACATCAAGTGATTTTTCGATTTGATATATAGTTTAGGTTTGGTTCCTTTGATAAACAAACCTTCCAGGATCACAACCCAAAGTGCAATAATAATAGATAATATATTCACTAATAGAAAGGAGGATCTTATTAAAACTGGTATATTGATGACAGATATTAGTGATCATTTACGCATTTTTGTAGGGTCTAAATATCACAATAATAATAATAATATCATAAAAACATAATTTTATTAATTATAAAAGAAATAAATCAGTTAAAGCCCTGGAGGCCCTAAATAAAGCAGAACTGGGAGGAAGTCTATGTCAATGATGTGAACACTGCATATACATCCTTCATGAAAATACTGCTGAAATCTTTCAACAATAATTGTGAATTAATTAAAATAACAGGTAAATGGGGTCACCAACCATGGATAACTAAAGGGATCAAAAATGCATGTGCAAAAAGAAAATAATCTGTATATGAGATTCTTAAAGTTACAAATAAAGGAAGCCGAAGATAGATATAAAAAATATAAAAATAAATTAGTAACAATAATTAGGAAACAGAAAAAAGAGTACTATGGTGAGCTATTGAATAAGAATAAAGATCAAACTAAGGCTACATGGGGAGTAACAAATAATACAAAATCAAGACTTCAAACTGCGTTGTTAAGGACAATAAAGACATTTATAAAGTTGAAGAAATTTCTAATGAATTAAACGATTTTTTTTATAAATGTAGAAAAAAGAGCACTGAGGATCATTAATAACAGAAACTATAGAGATCACTCTAATCCATTATTCATTAGATATAAAATACTGACATTTCCTGACTTGGAAGAGTGGAGTGGAAAATGCTGTAATGTACAGAGCGAATACGAGTAATTTACCAAATAATATTCAGAAAATGGTTCATAAGAGAGTAAGTGGATACATGTTCAAAGGGACTGATGTCTTTAAAAAACCTAAATTCAAAACCAAAATGAAGGAATGTAATATTTCTGTAAATGATGTAAGATTATGGAATGTCCTTAACAGAGAAATTAAAGAATCAAACTCACTTGCTATATTTAAAAAATGTACAAAATCAATTGTATTAAGTAATTATGAAAAGGTAAACTAAAATGTCAATGATTATATATAAAAATTAGAAAGAGACTGAGGTTATATAGTGTATGTTTTACGGTTAATTTTCTTTTGTAAAAAGGGGCAGAAATTATAAAGATTTTTCTTCTATCTGCTCCTTTTCATTAAAATGTTTTTTTCAATATGTTTATGTACTGATTTGCTTGTGTTATTTTATAAATTTTGAATGAAATAAAAATTAAAGTAAAGTAAAGTAAAGTACTACACCTGCATCAGATGCAGCACCAATCCACCTATCAACCTTGCACTCCAGCTTTCCCTCACTCGTGAACAGGACCCCGAGACACTTCAACTCCTCCACTTGAGGCAGGACCTCGTCCCTGACCCAGAGAGGTTATTCTACCCTTTTTAGAATCATGACCACGGTCTCAGATTTAGAGGAGCCGATTCTCATCCCAGACCCAAACTCGGCTGTGAATCGCTCCAGCGAAAGCTGAAAATCATGTTCTGATGAAGCCAACAGGACCACATCATCTGCAAAAAGCAGAGACCCAATCCTCAGGCCACCAAAACAGATGCCGTCAGCACATTGGCTGCGCCTAGAAATCCTGTCCATACAAGTTATGAACAGAATCGGTGACAAAGGGCAGCCTTGGCGGAGTCCAACTCTCACTGGGAACGAGTTCGACTTACTGCCGGCAATGCGGACCAAGCTCTGACACCAGTCATACAGGGACCTAACAGCCCGTATCAGAGAGCCTGGTACCCCATACTCCCGGAGTACTGCCCACAGGGCCCCCCGAGGGACACCATCAAACGCGTTTTCAAAATCCACAAAACACATGTAGATTGGTTGGACTAATTCCCACACACCATCCAAAATCCCCCTAAGGGTATAGAACTAAGGGTATAGAAAAGGGTATAGCATCCCCCCCCCTCCACCCCCCCCCCCCCCCCCCCCCATTGGCTATCAGAGTGGTAATGTTATTTTTTCAGTTGAATTTTTTTGGGGGGAGGAGTCACAGATTGTATTAATTCATAGTCAGCTAAGCATGGACGTAATTTTCACTTCAGAAGTGGGGGGGGGGGGGCACGGGGGGGGTATCTTTACAGTATGTTCTAATGGAAAACAGGCTTCAACAAAAACAGTTGTTTTCCACTTGGCCCTAGAGCTCAACCATTGTCAATTTAATATAGCGTAATGTTGTTTTTAGATGGTAAAAAGTGTGCAGGAGTCAAAACTTGACTTTGGAAAAAGTGGGGGGACATGTCCCCCCTGTCCCCCCCAAAATTACGTCCATGCAGCTAAGGGAAACCAATAAAATTTAAAATACTAAATAATATTTTAAGATATGTCTCGGCCTGTGTCACGTGACGCATGTGTGGTGCCGCAAGTAACGCGCCAACGTCTGTTTACTTTAGGAAACGGATATCACGACTCAAACGATGGATATAAGGAAATTCTTCCGATCACCACCACAAGGTAAAACTAAAACTGCACGAGCGACAGCTGAGCAGGAGAGTCATTTTTCCGCAGCAGAAAAGAAGGTTGGAGAGCAGCCGAAGCTAACTAGCTGTAGCAACACTGAGGCACAAGTTTCCCCAGTGGAGCCGGAGCATGCAGATTTTAGCGCCAATCCCAGCTGTAGCGGGCTCTCCCAAACCTAAGGTCATGATCACAGTGGTTCTTCGGATGATTTAGGTGAGGACAAGCCCGCCCAGATCATTTTGAAGAAGTTTCCCTCTCGCCTTTTCAAGGGTCAGAAATGCTCATTTGTTGCCCTGTGGTACAACCATATAGACTGGACTGCCAGACTCCTCCTCTGTTTAATTCTGCACAGAGAAAGAGTCTGGAAACTCTCCTATTCAAATAACCCCACCCCGTGAGAATTCTAATCGAGCCAATCAGCGCTGAGTATCGTACATCACACACCACAACGCCGAGTTTGTCATAAACATGGCGACTGAAGGGGAGTTCGCTGCGGCTCTTTCCTTTGTTCTAAATGATTTGAACATGTCTTTAACACCACATCAAGTAGATGCGCTAGAAGCCTTTTTTCAAAACAAAGATGTTTGCACTGTTGCCAGACTCCATTTTTACTACAGCTAAATCGCGGACGTCACACACAGCGATGCTCAGTTTCTCATAAACAACGAAGACAGCGGCAGAGTTCGCTGCAGCTCTTTCCTCTGTTCTAAATGAGTCAGATGTTTTTAAAACCACAAGTAGAAACGCTAAAAGCATTTCTTCTAAAAAAAAAATGTTTGCGCCGTTGCCAGAAGCTTTTTTTTTTTTTTACTACAACTAGAAATCTACCACGTCGTCTAGTACTGTCGGGATTTCCTTCTTTTTTCTGATTGGTCATTTTTGAGCTTCCTAGTCCCGCCCCTCAAGAGCCTCTCTGCCTGTGAGTTACCAGACTCATTCTCCGTGCAGGATTAAACAGAGGACGAGTCTGGCAGGCCAGTCTAACAACCATAGAGAGTGGTTAGAATACAGTGTTAAGAATGACGCTGCATTTTGTTTTCCATGTCGAAAGTTTGGGACTGTCTGTGTTCACAAAAACTGACTATTGTGACTGGAAACAAACACTCAGCAGAGAGATGTTTATGCAAGCGTCAAGAGTGTAAAGAGCACATGGAAAATGTGACAAAGTGGTGAGAGAGTGAAGAGGGTTGATTCAGGACAGGAGATTTCTACCCTTGTGAATGAGGGCCAACTAGCCAGAAATCGGTACTACGTTGGTGCCATTATCGACATGTTACAGTTCCTGGCAATAAACCGATTGCCTCTCAGAGGGAGCGTAGAAGCATTTGACTCTCAAGGTGACGCAAGCTGTGGCCTGTTTTTGTCATTGTTTGAGTGTTCTGTGAGAAAAGACCCAGAGCTTGAGAAAATACTGCAAACAATTCCACAAAATGTGACCCCACAGGCTGTGAAAATATTTCCATCGTGATCCACTTTGTAGCAGAAGATTCAGGCGTTAGGGAGCGTTTACTAACTATTGCTACTGCAGATGTGGGAGATGCCAAAACTATAGCAAACACTATAATCACAGAGCTGCGCAGAGTTGGTTTAAATACATCTAAAATTCTGAGTCAGGTGTATGACGGAGCATCTGTTATGGCTGGGAAGCATGGTGGGGTTCAGAAGATACTGCAGGACAGGCTTGCCAGAGAGATACCCTATGCCCATTGTTTCAATCATCAGCTCCATCTAGTAGCGATAAATGCAATGTCAAGCGAGGGAGCAATAGAAGACTTCTTTGGAGTTTGTGGGTCTCTACAAATTCATTAAGATACCCACTGTTGCAGTCCACTATGAAGGAGACACACTAAAACATCTGCTCGAACAGCGCTGGACTGTCACAGTTGTGCTAAAGTCAATTGATGACTCTGGGCGGATGTCATCCACCACAGGAGCCTTGCCACAGAGGAGCTTTTTGACCTCTTCAGTGACCTCTGCTCCAGAGATTGGAGAGCCCAACTCAAAGTCCCCATACTCTGCTTCCTCACTGGAAGATGTGTCGGTGGGATTGAGGAGGTCTTCAAAGTATTCTGCCCACTGACATCCTGAGTAGAGGTCCGCAGCACACCGTCCCCACTATAAATAGTGTTGGCAGTGCACTGCTTTCCCCTCTTGAGGCGCCGGATGGTGGACCAGAATCTCCTCAAAGCCATATGCAAGTCTTGCTCCATGGTCTCACCGAACTCCTTCCATGCCCGGGTTTTTGCCTCCGCAACCACCCGAGCCGTATTCCGCTTGGACTGCCGGTACCTATCAGCTGCCTCTGGAGTTCCACAGGCCAAAATGACCTGATAGGACTCTTTCTTCAGCTTGACAGCATCCCTAACTGCCGGTTTCTACCAGCGGGTTCGGGGGTTGCCGTCATGACAGGCACCGACAACCCTACGGCCACAGCTCCGGTCGGCCGTCTTAACAATGGGCGCACGGAACAGGGCCCATTTGGACTCAATGTCCCCCGCCTCCTCTGGGACATTTTGGTAGTTTTGTCGGAGGTGGGAGTTGAAGCTCCTTCTGATAGGAGACTCTGCCAGACATTCCCAGCTGACCCTCACAATACGTTTGGGTCTGCCAGGTCTGACTGGCATCCTCCCCCACCATCGGAGCCAACTCACCACCAGGTAGTGGTCAGTTGACAGCTCCGCCCCTCTCTTCACCCGAGTGTCCAAGACATGCGGCCGCAGATCAGATGAAACAACAAAGTCGATTATCGAGCTGCGGCCTAAGGTATCCTGGTGCCAAGAGCACATATGAACACCTTTATGTCTGAACATGATGTTCAATATGGACAATACATGAGGAGCACAGAAGTCCAATAACAAAACACTACTGAAATTCAGATCAGGGGAGCCGTTCCTCCCAACCACGCCTCTCCAGGTCTCACTGCCATTGCCCACGTGAGCGTTAAAGTCCCCCAGCAGAACGAGGGAGTCACCGAAAGGAGCGCTTTCCAGCATGAAGGGATGAATCAACAATTTCCAGTACATAAAGAAAAGCTCATTATTGTATTTTTAATTTTTAGTCAGGAAAAAGCCCATTAGTTGACATTGATGAGGTGGAGCTTAAGCAATGCGGGATCCAGCCAATAGAGGGTGGTCTCTTTCCTCCAGCTTCAACTTCTCAGCTGCATCCATGGATTCTGTTTTTGTTGATTCGACTACAAAAGAAAATAAAAACTACAATAATTTAAAGTGAGACAAAAGACAGAAATTTAAAGTTTGTAGGAAAATAAAATAATAAAAGATGAGAAAAGTGAACTCAGATCAGCTTGGTAATTATCCTCAGCCTGAAACTATTATTAAACAAAGACACAGGATTCAGTGAGTTGTGTTGGAAACAGCATTGTTGTCAGCTGGTCAAAGTCAGCTCTGTCACTGCACAACTTTGATTTCTTGCCTCAAACGACAGCTCACTCCTCTCTTTACTCTTCCTGTGCCCTCTCTGACTTACCTCCACCATCTTCTTCCTGTTCTGTCCTTCCTAAAAAAAGAAAACCACAAAATTTTAGCAGTCCTCCTTAAGTCGTACTCTTTCCTCAATCCAATATCCGTTTCATCCAGTCTGAACTGGCTAACCTTAAAGTCAGCTTCAGAGTGAAAATATCTGTTAACAAGACACCATCCCACCAAAGATGCCACTCGGTTTGTGCGGATTGACAGATCAATAGTTCAAACAGAAAATCGATGGAGCCCATCTCTTCATTAAGTAGAAGCTGACACTTGGCCTATGCTGCAGCATGGAAGAAGAAGTGGTTGTTAAAGCCGAGCATTCCCGACCTTTTCCCCTTGAATGGGTGGATAAGTGGATGTGGGAGGAGACATTGTTCAACTTACACCAGTCTGAATCCTGCATCCACCCAAGCTGCAACTAAAGCATGAGCTAGATACTGGGCAGTGTTGGTCTTTTTGGTGGAATGATAACTTAATTAAGTGATGCTGATTGTTATTATTTTATTTCCTCTTCTTGTGTGAGTGATGATTAGGTTTATTTCTGGCTGGAAGAAAAATTAAATTTGACAGTAAAACGAGGTAGATGCATAAAAAAGTTCTGGGATCCAACATTTTTCTGACCTTCAAATGGTCTCAACATCTGGAGGCTGCTCCTCGTTGTGATTTAGATTATTATTAAAACAAGATTAAAAACATTTTGGGGTCAAAACCACACATTTTGTTTCTGATTTCCTTTTATCATCTGTGGTAACGTGTCCAACCAGTCTCTATGTGTCTTTCAATTTTTCATCAGGAGAAAGGAGATCAAAGAGCCAAGGTGTCCCAGGAGGGACCTATTTTTTAACAATGGCTCTCTCAGCTATCCTCCTTTTTTCAGATAATTCATTTATTACTCAATGCTGTTATGCTAAGGCATACATCAAACTGAAGACGAAAGTCATTATTCCCTTATATTTTTGTTTCTAATTCTATGCACAGCAAATTTAATTAGTTCATCCGTAAGTATGTGAATCATCACAGAGACAGTGTTTTTGTGTGAATGTGCAGTCTCTGATGGTTCACAGAACAAACTTTAAAACTTGTTATTTATTAATTGCTAGAGGATTTATATAATCCTCAGAGCAGAGAACACATTTTACTGGTGTTCACACCTTTTGCAAATTATTTAAATGCAGACATCTGTAGATGTGTTTCAGGCCTTCTTTATAAAAGGTGTGAGTGTGTTTGTGCAGGTTAAACCTTCATGAAACTTTCAAACTGATTCACCTGCATTGCTTTTGTCACACGTTGCTAATCAGCTAACAGCTTCCCAGGAGGGGGCGGAGCCAAGATGGTAGAGGAGTCGAACATGTCCATCCATCACACCATTTTCATCAGCTTTTCTGGGATCATCAGCCTAAGCAGAGGGGCCCAAACTTCCCTCTCCCCAGCCACTTGGGCCAGTTCCTCCAAGGGGAGTCCCAAAGCATTCCCTGGCCAGCCAAGAAACATAGTCCTTCCAGCGTGTCCTGGGTCTTCCTTTGGGTTGGAGAGCCCAACCCAAAATCCCCAGACTCTGCATCCTGAGTCAAGGTCAGCAGCACACCGTCCCGACTGTAAACAGCGTTGGTAGGGCACTGCTTTCTCCTCCTTCTCCAGATGGTGGACCAGAATCTCTTCAAAACTGTCTTGTCCATGGTTAGGGTCGCTTGGCCTGCCGGTACCTAGCAGCTGCCTCTGGAGTCCCACAGGCCAAAAAGAGCTTGAGATAGTATCCCTAACCGCCGGTGTCCACTAGCAGGATTTGGGTTGCCGCCTCGATAGGCACTGACAACACTGCGGCCACAGGCACCAATCTAGGGGCAACAAGTATACCCACCCCTTCTTGGCACCACTCAGTGGAAGCAGCACCAGAGTGGAAGAAAGTCCAATCCCTCTCGGGGAAACCGGTTCTGGAGCCAGAGCACACCTCACACACCAACTCCGACTGTTTTCCCACCAGAGGGGTGACGTTCCATCTAAAATCAAGCCAGACTTGGGATGTTGCAGACGGTCATGTGCAACATTCCTTCATATGTTCTAGACCTGCTCGAAACTACTGAAATACTGGCGGTCTATTTTTGAAGCACTTTTCAAGGTTTGTGGGACCACAGTGCACCCAGATCCTTTGGCCGCTCTGCTTGGAGTGGTTGTGGTGGAGGCTGCTTTGGAGACAAACCAGTTGGACACGATTACCTTCTGCTGCTTGTTGGCTAGGAGACTTGTATTGTCCGAATGGTAGGACTCCCACCAGCCAGCTTACGATCACTGGGTCAATGAAATTATGACACACATTCATTTAGAAAAATTAGGTGCAGATTAAAGGGCTTGATGGGGAAATTTTATGTTATATTTTGACAGTGTACTTTTGGATAGCTTTTCGTGATTCTTTCTTTTATTACTTTTGGGGAGCAATCTTCGTGTTTTCATTTAGTGTCGCTTTGGCACCATTTATTTTTTTGTCTTTTTGTGTTTGATCCTGTGTAGCAGGGTGGGTAAAGGTGGGGGGTTGTTGTGTTAGATGAAAAATGTTAGAACTTTAATAAAACAAAGTTTGTTAACAAAACAGCTTCCCAATGTACAGATTGTGTTTTAGAGCCGAGCGCTTTGGGACGTCGTGTACTTTCAGAAGAGCTAATCCCAGCATGTCAAAGACCGAGGTGAACTTCTGCCTGCACATGTCTGTGTTGTCTCAAGTGAGCAGAGATAGAAACAGCAAACTCGGGTTAGCAATTAATTAAAAATGTGGCAATTAGTTTCAGCTCTCTCGCCTGTGCTCTCCCACCGGAGGCCCAGACTTTGCTGTTGTTAGTCTCCTTCTCCCTATTAATGCTCAAATCTCCTTCCTTTATCCTCTTGCTTCTTCTCTCTGCCCTTTCCTTTCTTCAGTCTAGCCTATTAATCCAATTCTGCAGCATTTCATCTTTTGGCCACCACTTGACATCCTTAAAGCCCTTCTCTCATCACCTTCTTACTACATCCTTAAATCTGAGCTCTTGATGTGACCCACATCTGCCTGCAGCGTGCAGGTCAAAGAGTCAATGCTTCAAAGAGATCACCCTGTTGCTGCTAACTGATGAGTCTCCTTCCAAAAATCCAAACGATGGGTTCCTATTGGTCAGGAGTTTTTAATACGTGTGAGTCTGTAGGTCACGCCACTTCTCCTCATGCACGCCGCTCCCATGAAACATTCATGATTCAGCTTGATCGGAACAAGCTGTGTCATAATGATGGGACACGTCGCTGCTGCAAAGCATCAGCTCTCAGCTGTTGTAAGATTTTCTCAAACTCTCAGGTTTTGTTTGCTCAGTGATTAAACAAATAGCCTCAATCCCATTTGGGAAGGCAGCTCAGCAGCAGCAGAGTCAAAGAAACACCAGCGGGGTAAATTGTTTCTTGCTGTCCAGGACAAATAATTAGAGCAAGATTTGATTGGAAAGAAAGACTTTTGCTTTTACAAGACAGCAAATCTGAAGAGCGGCTGCAGTCTTGGCACACAACGAGCTTCACTTTGCATCGCAGATTTGTTTTTTGAACCCTAAACAGCTTACATTGTTGATAGCGTCTCACTATCAATCTTTATCAAGGACAACGCATTCTGATCCAAGACTAAGGCGAAAAGAGACAATCAAATTCAATTCACAATGACTAAAGGCACAAATCGAGTTTATTTCAGGTGAAATATCTCAGTACATTGTAATAAATCAGCATTTAGGTTTTTTTGTGATGAAATTTTACTCTTCTACATCAGGAATGCCCATTGGGGTTTCAGCATCTGAAGCTCAATCTCTGAATAAGCATCAAGAGATTTCTCCATTCATTTGACCTCCAGGTTTTCTGTCTGTGTCTTTCAGCTGCACACACACATACACACACACACACACACACACACACACACACACACACACACATGCACTTACACACACATGCCGCTTTGCCTCCCTGTGTGAGACCGGGCCAGTGCTCGTAGATCACACAGTGGGGCAGAGGCAGTAAACGGGTCTGACTGTGACTGTGAATGGACTAATAGTTCAGTTGTGAAGACAGGCGTGATAGCGTCATCGAAGAAAATGCCACACACCTGTCCTAGAGGTCATGCCACAGTTGTTATTCATAAAACTTTTTCATGGATCTGCACACGTTAATGCTGGAATGAAAGTGTTCCGGTGCTTATTCTCCACATATTTGGAAGCAGGTGTCTTCTTTTAGGGTAGACATTTAGAGCCAGACACAAGCAGAGACAAATGCACACAAAGTATGGATGCATGCAGAAGTGACAGCCACAAGGTCAGATGACAAATCCACAGGGTTCGGGCTTGACAATCAGGAGCAGCAAAGCAAAAGACATAGTCTAGCTAACAAATGCACCGCAAATCAAAATGCAGCCTAGCGCAGCGGGTTCTAACACACTTGTGTGCAAACTGACACAGAATGAGTCCTGCATGCAGAACTACATCTCCTACCTGGCAGGCCCAGACAGAGCAGGACACTGTAGTAGATGACAGGCAGAGGTCCAAGAGGGCATCCCTGGACGACCTCGGAGGGATCCTGCCCCGGGCTCCAGCTGCTCCCATTAGGAGGGAAAACTGGGAAGACGTGACTGGGCTCCATGGTTCCTTACTTATCCTCTTCCTCAGCTGAGCTCAGTGTCAAGAAGTCTGGCCACACGATCAAACCATAGCCGGTTGGAGCGAGAGGGTGGTCTGTCCTTGTATGCCAATCAACCTGAGCATGTGTGCGCACTCAAGGCAAGCAAGGCTGAGTGCGAAAGATGGAGGAGGGAGAGACGACACAACGGGGAGAGACGAGAAATGATGTGTGTTAGTAGGTGATGGAGAGGAAGGTGATGAAAAGAGCGGAGAGAGGGAGGCATGGAGAGGTGAATGTGAAGGTAGAAGAGGTGAGGGGAGGAGTGTGCATGCTGGGGGGGAATGGGAAGTGAGTCCAGAGCACGGCAGGAGGAGGAGGAAAGGGGAGGAGAGAGAGGCACTGAGAAAAAGGGGAGGAGGATGGATGGAGTGGAGGCTGCGGGGGGAAGGCTAAGGGATGGAGGAAAGATGTTGAGAGAGAAGTGTTTGAGGAGCAAGACAAAGAGAGATAATAAAAGTGATGAAGAGACAGATGTGATGGATGAGAGAAGATAAAAGGAGGGTTAAGTTGACTGTGGAAGAGGACAGCGGGCATGCTGTTTGTTTTCTGTCAGCGTATCTCTGTTTCCCCCGAGTCTTTCTACAATTGATTGATTGCATATTTAGTTATCAGACAGTTTCTGTTGATCACAAGATTGTCTGTATAAACATCTGGGAGCCTCTCGGCGTGCACATGTGAGCGCCGTCGCAGATGTGGACGGGGTTGTTTGCTTGGTGTAATTTGTCCTGCAGCATAAAGAGACTGAATGTCCAACATGGAGGTGCTAATGAACTCTGTCCCGGCAGGAAAAACTAACGTCCTAAGACATTAAAATCTCCTGTCCAGTAGACTCAGAAAGCTTCCTGTGTGTGTGTGTGTGTGTGTGTGTGTGTGTGTGTGTGTGTGTGTGTGTGTGTGTGTGTGTGTGTGTGTGTGTGTGTGTGTGTGTGTGTGTGTGTGTGTGTGTGTGTGTGTGTGTAGGTTTTTATTCCCTAATGCTTGTTATTTAGCTGAAACCTTTTGGGAAGCACACATAACAAAGGTGGGTTGTGTCTGGACTTATTCGGGTTGTTAGCAGTGAAAAAAGTAATAAAGAGATTTATATTTTCAGCTTCTGGCTTTTCTTCTAGTGTTTAATAAGATAATGCGATTTTTTTTTTGTTAACTGTGAAGCTCTAATAAACTCATCCATGGAGATTAAACATTTTTGGCTTAAAACCAACCAGGCTAATAAAGGTCAACAGCAGGTGTGCCTTCCTACCTTATCCTTACAGCCACAGGTGGATTATGACCTATAACAATTACAGCTGCATTCTGATTCACAGGTAAATAATTCACTATGGTGTCTAATTTAAGTCGGTGCTGGCCAATAGTGGTCTCTGTAGTGTTTCACTGCTTGATGCACTGCTAAGAAATAAAATTCCTCCTCCCTTTTCATCCGTATTTCTCCTAGCTTCAGTCATTATTGCACTGTATGAACACCTGAGAAAGATTTCATTTAGTGCTTCCTTACTCGTTGTGTTTTAGCCTGCAGCACAGAATCCATGGAATTGGTTGGTAAGGCTGCAACCGCACATAAAATGTGGGGCAAAAGTACAACTTATGTTGCAAATTTCTGAGGCAAAGCAACAGAGATACTCTTTCTACTTTCTAATCCTCTCATTCATTTATTCATCCATGCACCCATTGCCTCTAAATAGGAGCAACAGAAATACCTAGACCTCCTCAGGTATCCATCCTCCAGCTCATCGAGATGGACTCTGACACATCCCCGAGCGAACTGTGAGATGTAATCTCTCCAGAGAGTCCAGGTCTGCCCCAAGGTCTCATCTCAGGTGACGCCTCCCGTTAAAGAGGTTAGGAAGGCAGGAGCGACTCTACACTGAACTTCTCCTCTGCTTACAAATGAAACCTAATTCATGACCATCTGGGTGCAGACTGATCGGTGAATTGACAGCTTAGCTTTTTGCCTTAATTCTCTCATTACATCGGATTAGGATGGTGTCGATATCACTGCAGATGCCGTCACAATCCATTCATCAATCTTCCACCCAGTTCTCCTCTGACTTATCAAGACCCAGAGATGCTTGAAAACCTCCATCTGGGACAGAAGCTTCTTCCCCACTCAAAGTTGGCAATCCATCCCATGGCTATGGATGTGTAGGGGCTGATCTTAATCCCATCTCCTTCATACGTGGAAGCCAACTGCTCTGGTGTCTGCTGAAGGTCCCAACTCGGTAAAGCCAACAGATCAACTTAGAATGTAGCAAATGCTGGTGCAGTGTGAAGCTCCCTAAAGCCTGATTTGCACTTCTCCCTCTGCGTCGGGACCGTCCTTTCGACAGCTCTCCGACAGGCTCGCAAGAATGGACGGAGTCGAGCTCTCTTTTCAAAACCTCTGGCTGTCGAGACGGAGAACGCAAGCTTGTGATTAGTCAGGATGCCGCTGTCGTCAGCAGTACCACTGCGCCCTCAACAACATAAAGAGTGCCGAGGATATCTAGCGGCAGCTTGAAGAATGCCTCGCGGAAAAACTCTAAAAATATGAACGTTTTATTCCCGCGTGACTGGAGGAGTGAAAAGATATGCAGCACGTGTTTTATTCGCGGACGGAAAAGACGGGAAACGTGGGTTTAGAGGTTGTGAGCGCATGAAGAGGTGGAGGAGGATGTAGGATCACACTTTATAGCGTAACGACTGCATATTTAATTATGACCAATAAGATGTGATGATTCCATATGAATATGAAATAACAACCTGATTGATCTTTGAATGTTTAGAATTCTTTGCTTGTTCAGGGACCGTAAACACACTCTGTATTAATTCAGACAGAGTCACGTATATAGTTTAAATGAATTTTATTCTTTTCTAATGATGATACATGACAAGCTATGAATAATGATATGTGACGGAGTGTATTCGCGGTGATGTAATGTGTGTGGTAGGTGGTGTGGTGTAAAGTAGATGTGTATCAGAACCTTTGTACCTGAAAGAGATTGTGAATTCTGGGTGTAAAGTAATTCGGTCTGCTATAAACTAGAGAGTTGTTTATTAATAAAACATCATCAGATGCAATCTGTTGTGTCTACAAACCCTGACCGGAGATCCCCGGTCAGATCCGGAATGTCAGGAAGTCGGGGGGACCTCAAGGCACCGAAGTTCGTTGATGAACCGCGGTGCAACCAGTCCGGTCTCGAGTTGCCTCCAGGTCACAACAGGCAGGAAGATTTGTTGCGTCTAAGACAGATGCACTCTTAAGGAGTCGTATGGCTTTGTCAGCTGGCAGTGTGCCAACAGGTTTGACTGTGCATCAAAGAGAAAGGTGTCTCCAGGAGGCTGGCTCCGAATTGGCCACTTCGGAGTTCCGCTCGAAACTGAGTAACTCAGGAAGTCACTCGGAACATCCCTCAGAAAACCACACCTTCCAGATACAAGCTGTTCTAGCTCTGTGGATAAAGAATCTTTAAACTTTATGTGAGATGACCTTAACCTTAATTTGCATCTAATGAACATTGTGTATGAGTGTAGATAATGATTAACTTGTTAAATCAAACAGTACTGATCATAATATATAAATGGATCATTGTAAGGACAATATTCATGACACAACTTCACTGCATTAGGTGCAGATTATTCAAACATTTCATATAACATCTGGGTCATTCAAACATATGATTATTTAACTTATGAGTTGTAAAAGTTCACTTTTCATTCAGTGTGGAGTCCAGCAGTCTGAGATAAGTTTGACAATCTTGTCTTCATGGCTGTCAACAAGCACTGCAGAATCTTCTGGGTGTTAGAAGATAGAATAACAAATCCACCTAGATAGTGGACTTATTTCTGTAGATGATCGGTCACTATGTAGGTCAATATATAGGTCAACATTGACCCTTTCTGGATGTTACAAGGATGAGGGACAAATGTGTCTGTGTTAAAAAGTCTCTTAAATACAAACAAAATAATAATAAAATAAAATAAACAATATAAACACACAATTGTGAGCCAGATACATGACAGGATACCACAGAACAGCGCTACGCCCTCTGTTGTCCTGGCGGGGAATTGCTTTGCAACACTCTCCAGGAGACGGAGAAGTATGAGGGCAAATTGTCTCCGTCTGTGCGTGTCTCTCCCTCACGGAGCTGATGGAGAAGTATAAATTAGGCTTTACACAGGTTGCTGCACCTAGAAATGATGTCAATGAAAGTTAGAATGGGTGAAATAAACTAATAAATAATAATAAATAAAAAGCCTTCATGAAATGAGTTGTTATTCAGGGAGACCTGGTTTTAATAATTGGGATTTTTTTTAACCCTTCCACTATCCTATAAAAAGATAAAATTTTTACATTTAACCTACAACATTTTTTAAAACAATGTTTGGTTCTTATGTTTCATACAATGCCGCTAATCCGAATAGTAATAAAAGCATGGTGTACCAAACAAAAGCTCAGGATAGCACAACTAACTGGGTAAAGTCTACAATTTGACCTAAAATCCTTACTTTCATGAACACATTTCTACTGATTGACCTATTAATACCAAGATGAAAAATATACAGTCACTGATTTTGATGAATTTGATTGTTGTTGAAATTTTATTAATGTTTTTTTTGGGGGGGGGGGGGGGGGGGGGGCAAATGCAAACATCTGCAAATTAAGATTATGCACAGTGTGTAATTGCAATAATTCAGAATTCTGAAATGAAAACAATCTGTGATGTTGAAAGTGATCTCACTGGGCTTTAAGGTCGGCAGTGATGTTTTGCCTGTATGTGTGTCTGGACATGTTTGTCTGCAGTGTCAGCAAAACATCACACTGGATGGAGTTTGACATTACTCAGAAAGTAGTTATTAGTTATTGCATGTACAAGATTCAAGACGGCTGTCATAACTGATCAATATTTGAAAACACAAACTCACCAATCATGCAGGTATTGAGCTACACCTTCTGATATTGACTGAGAGTTATGCACTTACCCAAACGCACACACCAATTTCAGGAATGACCAAAACAGCCGTAACTCCGTTTTTTTTTCAAGATAGAATTATTTTGTGTTACGGCATGAACGATGTCAGTAGATATTTAATAAATGCTGGACTTTTACCTCATAAAACAAATGACTTTAATAGCATTACTGTGAGAACTATCCCGCAAAAATGACACATTTCTAAATTTGCCTTACCTAAATCTAACCACTGTTTATGTCACACTGCATCACTTACAAGGAAAACAGGTTTATTTCCGGTGTCCTGTCTGGCTGTGAAGCAAACAGAATTAATGTCTGAATGCTGGTAACAAGCCTTACAGATTTACTCTCAGGTGGAGCATCAAAGCGTCTGCTTTTAATGTCACACCTGATACTTAAAACTTTATTGTTATTGTTTTTTGAATGCTTGTAATTCCGACCAGACACAGAGACAGGTGAAAGAGAAAGGAAGAGGCAAAAGGTTTGTGTGTGTGTGTGTGTGTGTGTGTGTATGTGTGTGTGTGTGTGTGTGTGTGTGTGTGTGTGTGTGTGTGTGTGTGTGTGGTGGTGGGGGGGGGGGGTCCACAAAAATAAATATTCAATGATGAACAAGAGTCTGCTTCTAGACCTGCAGAAAGAGAAAAACAAACAACAACAAGGGACACACAACAATACAACAGGATCAAGTTATCACTGCGTCAACCTGATGAGGAAATATTAAATCAAAATAGTTTTACTGAACAATCACGATAATAAATCACAGTGCATTTAGTGCCAACCACAGCCTTAAGACATGTGTTGAACGTGCCCAAGTCCATACTTATGAGAGCACCATGTGAGCACATGTGTGTGTACATGCGCTTGTTTATGTAAGGTTTCTCTATAGGAGCGTCCATTAGAGAGTGTGAGGGACCACAGATCTGCCCCCCAAAGATGTGCAGGAGATGGAGAGAGCTCCAAGTCCCAGAGATCCAGGAGCTGCCCCAGAGGTCCCTGTGCTCTGGAGCAGGGGCAAGGAGACTGCGACTAGAAAAGCCCCTGCCCCCCTTGAGAGGCGCAGAGGACATCCCCGGGGGGCCACAACCAGCAGCCGGCAGAGTCCCGGGGGATATCAGCGGCAAGCCCACAGGCTTGGAAAACAGTTTAAAAATCATGTGAAATTCGAGGGTAAGACATCTGACTTCTAACCACATCTTTACTTGGGTTTTGCTCTACGTCACATCTTGTCTTAATAACAAATGTATATGCCGTATAACTCATTTATTTCGGCCAATGCATGGGACGCATTATTTATTTAGTAATGATTTAGACTTCAGACTGCCAGAGGTTTTCAGAATGTGCTACTGGTGCAGAAGGTATGGGCATCAAGGCAGCAGCCTTGGCGTGCACACCGTCCAACTTTATGTCCATTTAGAGAGCTGTCAGCTGTGCCTCCTCAGCACTATCACCACCTCTCCGCAGGTCTGAAGAAACAGATCCTCACTCTGCTTCTTGCTGCCATCTAAGTGAGGTACTCTTTATCATTTAAAAGCTAGTGCATGAGCTGTGATAAGAGCCTGAAGGCAGATACAATCCAATAGTTTCACATGCAAAAGGGAGGAAGAATGAGTTTTTGTGGAGTCACTGTGCTGAACAATAGAAGCACCAGGGAAAAAAATTACATCTTATCACAACGTGCCGGTGAGTGAGACGGAGGTGAGGATCCAAGTGCAGGGGAAGAAGCAGGCCGGGAGGCAGACAGGAACATTTAAAACACTGATTTAATGGAGGAAACGCAGGACAATGAAACAATGAGCCAACCAGACAAAATGGACTAAAAGGGTTTAAATACAGGAGGAGCTGGGACCTTGGGTCATTGGGAGACGAGAGGCAGGTGGGAGCAATTAACATGGACACAGGACTAAACAGAATGGGGAGACAGGACAAGGTGTGACACATCTTGGCACCTGCTGGGAGCTTAATTTATGGCATCTCAGTCCTTTTTTGAGCTAGCTACTGTATGGGGTGAAGAATTGATAACTGAAACTGTCCAGTAATGAATGGCCTGTACTTGAATCAGGTGTGGGAACAAGTGAGTGCAGTGGAAGAGGAGTGGAGAGGAGAAATCATATGCTCCTAAATCTTTTCTGCAACATGTGAGCAAATGAGCTGCAGGGGACATGGAAAGGGGAGCACAACAATTATGTGTTGAATAAAATATAGCCGAGATGACGGGAATTGATCACAGAAAATGGTGAACAGAGAAAGTGATTCTTCACAAGGAGCTGCTGGCTGCAAAAGACTCCCACAAAGGTGCTTGCTGCTGTTTTTTGGTAGTTGTTATGGAAGCCAACAATAACTAAGAAAATAAAAAAAATCTCCTTTAGATGAGTAGAAATAGTTTTATAGGTGATACTGTCATAATACACAATACTAACGAGACGTTAGCAGCTGGAGATGAACAATTTCATCATAATTTCAGTGAACTCTGTCTTTCCTTCTCATCATAATTGTTCACCTGCAAGCGCCCACTACCTGTTTACTAAACAGCTTTTTGAAACTGAGTAAGTGGAATGGAGGAGGAGGCCTGATGCTTCAGCTGCTTTGTGGAGGAGTCTTCAGCTGTGAAGTCGGTTTTGTCTGTTATAAAAACAAACATGTTAAATGCATTTCTGTTATATGAAAGGCCTGAAGAAAGTAACCAGTAGATGAGTCTGAAGCATCGGAGCACTACCATGGATGCTCTAGGTTTGAGTAATGCCAAAAAACTGTAATGAATGTAAAAACTACTTCTCATATCTGCTTGTCTTTTACGTTTCATGTTATTGAAAATGAAACAGCCTCTATTTTTCAGTAAATGTCTTATTTAAAACACTGACTTTTGAGTTATTATGACCAATGCTTTACAGTGCCTGAAATCCTCAACAAAGCAGTAATTTAAACAGGAGAAAATGTTACAGAGCAAAACATTCTTTTCAGATTTATTTATTGTCATTCAAAAGCATTTTAGAGATGTGGGCGAAGGAAATGTGTTTCTCAGGCCAGCCTGAAATAACTAAAGTCCTTAAAAGCTTTGGAAATTTTAATGTTGTAAATGAAGTGGAGAGGACACCTTGAAAGGTGTCGAACCAACTGAGGTCACATTATCATTCACACGGCGTTCTGTTTAGATAAAAGTGCAACACTTTCCTTTTTCATATAATCATCCGGCTCATCTCCATGCCTCACAAGTGACATTAAGTGTCGTATGTCTGTTTTTGCAAGTCATCTTAATATAAAACAATATCTAACTTTTAATCAGAAAATGTTTAACTCTGATCTGAACAGGGTTTTGTGAATAATCACAATGAATATTTCTGACAGAAGAAATGATGCACAGCTTCTTTATTGCTACAGAGGTGTTATAAATTGTGTTTTATTGAGGGAAGTCACTAACAGCTGCACATTTGCACGCTCAGCAGACTGCACAGCATGATTTGTTTATTTCTGTGAGACAAATCTAAAGTCAATTTTCTGCTTTATGTAGGACAAGTTTTCAAAAAGGAAATCATGATATTATTTTATATTTGCAAACTTTTTTTTATTACATCTGTGTAATGGTCACAGATTGAGTACACTAGCCTGCGTGATTGCTGATAAAAGGCAGGTGAGATTAGATCAGAACAAAGCAACATTTAGACATCTCTATACTATTAAGAAAGTCAGCGCAGTGGTGATAAGTAAGCACACGCTAATTCACATATTGTGTTTTGTTCATCAGAGCTTCATCAAAAATTGTGGTTAAAATGTTTTTTCTCCCTTACAGATTTATTCTCTTTGTAGCGGTGAAACCTAGGTATTTAAGATTAGCAAAAAATTCTTAACATCTTCCATATATCTGGCTCAGAAACGGCAGGGAAAGCGGCCCCATCAGGGAAACCCAGATTTCCCTCCTCCCACAGCTTCTCCTGTGGGATCTCATGAGAAATAATCCACCCAGCTTGACAAATCTTACAAAGGCCTACTCACATTTGCCAACAATAGGTAATCCCCAAGACTTTTAGGAAAATATTCGTTACAGATAAACAAAAGTGGAGAAGGTTATGGGAGAATTTCCAAATTATTTGAAGTCTGTCATTCTGTGGGAAAACATATTCACACCTGAGACAGAACCAGACCAAAGTTGACATGTTTGGGAATGATTACTTATGTGAGTTTTAAAAGCCTTTGTTTTAAATAAATAAATAAATAAATAAATAAATGTTTGCATTGGATTGTTGTATAAAAACAAAAGGTGTGAAGGAGGATGGCTACTGAAAATAAGTTATTCCAGTTAACAGGACAGAAATCCAGTTAAGGTAAAGGACACCAAAAAGATGACAGATATCAATAATTAAGTAATGACTCCTGCACATCAATCTAATGCAATCATCGACCACTTCAGAAGCAACAGGCAAAGTTTAGGTCAGTGAGTTCATAAAAATGAGTGAAGGAAAGACAGAAGATGCTGACCCAATTATAGTGACAGCCAGCCTCAGTGGGGAAAACAGTGCTCTGAGTTAAAAATAAATAAAGGAATGAATTTTCAGGAAAGTTGTACGCCTTCGTAAGATCTGAGTTGTGCAAAAGCCATACTGACAAAACGAAAACAGGACGTTCACTTAGCAGGTGTGGAGTTAAACAAGAGCAATACCATCATGCTCATTGTCATCATTTGTAAATGTTGGATATGTAATAGATGTCTGCAGCATGAGGGGACAGTTTGCAGCTCAAGCCTCGATATAGTATCAGGTGGAGAAAAACAACTTCCTGAAACTGGAAACTAGATAGGAACTGGATGATGCAAGCAGTCTTGGTTAGTGTTAAGATAAACTACAGTTTGTATTATCTAAACACCAAGTTTAGATTGTAAACTTACTCAGCTAGAGAAGGTCCTCAATGACACCTGGTGGACAAGAACCAACCACTAGTGAATTATCTTGAATGTGAAGCAAAAATGACTCACCATTCGTAAACCTGCTAACAGCACAAGGTAGGAATTAAATTAGAATCCATAGAATAAAGAAAAAGGTGGAAGGCTAAAGCCAACCAGGATGATGTCAAATGAGAATGAGACATAGGAGGAAGGACTGACGCAGGCGGAAGGCCCAGATCAAAGAGTGTAGGTTAATAATTGTAGTGTACATGTTTTTCTCATTTTTTAATTAAGTGTTTATTTTGCTTTCAGTATGCTTTCATCAGAGCACTAAAACTAAAGGGTTGTCAATTATTTTTATTTTATTTCAACAGTTATAATTAAATTCAGTGTATTTATATGGCGCCAACACACAACCAGTCACCTCAAGGCCCTTTACAAATGAAAAATTCCACTTGTCAGTGCATTGAGTTCAGTTCATTATTCCATTTAGTTTGAAGTCACCTATATTACGAAACCCAGCCGAATGCATCAAGTCACTGACTTGTCTCAATGACATCACAGCAATCCCCATACCAAGCAAGCATGTTACGGCAGTGGAGAGGAAAACTGCCCTTTAACAGGAAGAAACCGCCAACTAAAGCTGTCTCAGTTTGAGACGCCATCCTGTAGGAAACCTGGATAATGGGGGATTTGAATGACATGACCTGGTCAGAGATAACACTGAGGTTCTTTACTTTGTTCCCAGAGGCTAATTTGATGTTGTTCAGATGAGGTGATTTAAGAAGCAGTTTTTTTCAGAGGTTCTGCTTCAAAGAGGACAACTTCAGTCTTGTCTGGATTAAAAGTAACAATAGACAGTTTATTTTTTACTTTAAGCTTCAACATTGATCTCAGTGATTGAGTTAGAAACTTGACCAGTTTCATATCTGACACCCAAAAACCGTACTTAGTTTAATGGAGCTCGAAGGTGCCCTATGGGGGATGGTCTTTACCTGCTTTACGGCTGTTAGCTGCAATGCTAGCGGTTAGCGTTTCAGTGCACCAATCATCAATAAAAAGCACAAGAAGAAGAAAAAGAAGAAGTTTGCTTTTGCTGTTGGCAACATGGCGAAACCTGGAAGTAAAAGTAAGAGATTAATGTTTTGGGAGGCAAAGCAAACAGCTATGAACCATTGGCGAGGCTTGTGCTAGTTTGAAGGAGACATAGGAGGCTACAAAATCACAAACTGATGGCGACCTGGCTTTGTTGCTACTGGACAAAGAGGAAGGGAGGGTTAAGTGTCTTACCTAGGGACACAACAGCAGAATTATCTCCCAGGAGTCGAGATTGAACCTGCAACTTTCTGATTATTGGACAACTTGCTCTACTAAGGAGCAGAATGACTCTTTGGATTGCAACAGTGGCACACCCCTGAACTAAACAAAAAGAAATAACTAAATAAATACAACAATCAGGTGCCCCTACCCAGCATGGTTTAGTTGTTTTCCTGCATCAACACACTGCTCTGCATGTCATCAAATGCTGCAGACGCCTGTTAATCACTGCTCAAATGTGATGAAGCAGGGAAACAACAAAAACATACTGGATAGGGGCTCTTGAGATACAGAGTTGGGCCTTGGTTCACAAAGAACTACCAAGCAGCTACAGGTTGAAATATGAATGATTTGAATGTTGGTGCTGACATATAAACCAGAGCAAAGAAGGACTGGGGAAAAAATGACAAGCAATGCAAGAATACACAAACAATAACAATATGGATGTCAAAACACACACACACACACACACACACACACACACAAACACGCCACTTTGCCTCCCTGTGTGAGACCTGGCCAGTGTTCATTGATCAGGGCAGAGGCAGTAAATGGATCTGACTGTGACTGTGAATGGACTAATAGCTCAGTTGTGAAGACAGACATGTCACTGGATAGAGTCATCGACGAAAACGCCACACACCTGTCCTAGAGGTCACGCCGCAGTTGTTATTCATAAAACTTTTTTATGCATCTGCATACTTCAATGCAGGTATGAAAGTGTTGCATTGCTTACATTTTTTAGCATTTATCCTAGACACTTTATGATTCTCTGTGGGTTTGTTGGCAGGAATTTGTAAACAAGGTATTTTGGCTTCGCTTTACAGAAACAAAACGAAGTGCAAATCTTGGTAACAATGGAGGATACTCCTTTTACTGACAGTGAGGGATCTGGAGCTGCAGCCCCCTCTGGTGGTGGCTGAGCCCACAGGAACCCCCAATGGACATGGTTGAATGCCTTCTCCAGGTCTACAAAACACATGTAAGCTACTAACAGCAAAATATGAATAGGTCAGGGCAGAGTGGAGGGGAAACCAAGCAACCATCAGTTTTCATCATCTGGTCATTAGTTGAATGTCATCCAGAGGCTGCTCCAGTAGAAAATTGTGCACAGGCCAGACCAGCAGGACTGACAAATGGAAAAATTCAATTGAGTTTATTTAGATAGCATCAAATCACAACAAGAGTCATCTGAAGGCACTTCAGAAAGTAAACATTTCAATTGAGTTCAGTTCATTATGCCAATTATTTAAAGGTTTCCTAAGTAAAGAACCCAGCAGATTGCATTGAGTCACTGACTAAAAAATAGGGCTGCATAAAGGAGAACACTTTGTGGCAAGGTCACATGTTTGAATCCCAGCTGTGACCTTTCTGCATGGCGTTAGCAGGTTGTCCGTGCATGCAGTAGTTTACTACAGGCTGACTTTTACCACCCAACGACTTTCGGTCTGCATTAGTGCAATATTTAGATATTGAAAATGTATAACACATGGGGCAAATGAAACAATTATACAATGAAAGAAAATGAAGATTACACTTACCTTTCCTGGTGAAAGATTGCAGTTGCAAAGAAAGATGGTGTTCCCAAAGGGGTGAAATAAGACTGCCCCCCAAACATTTGACCTAAAATCACTCACACATGTAGAGATTTCCAATAAATTAATTAGGTTTTCATAGTCACACTTCACTTATATTATATTTTAATTAAACTATTTAAGTCAATACAAAATCCAGTCTTTGAACATTGGAACATGCTGCAGCACAGTGAGAAATGTGTGACCCAACATTTTGGGAAAATGATCCAAGGTGTGTTTTGCATTTTAATAATAACTGTAAAAAAATACCATTTCTTTATTGAACTTGAAAAACTTTGAAAAGTTTTGGGGCGACACTGGTTCAGAAGGTAGAGCGGATTGTCCGGTAATCGAAGGGTTGTAGAATTAATGCTGGCTACAAGCAGAGAAGGCTGCTGTTGTGTCCTTGGGCAAGACACTTAACCCACATTCTCTGCTGAGGGTGGTCGGAGGGGTCGGTGGCACCTGTATACGGCATCCTCATCTCTGTTAGTGTGCACAAGGTCAGCTGTTGTTGTAGAAATTGCTTAGTCAACCACTTGACCTGAAAGGTATTAAATTAGTCTCCGAGAACAAAGTAAGGATCCTTGGTGTTATCTTTGACCAGGACATTTCATTCAAATCCCACGTTAAACAGGTTTGTAGGATTTCCTTCTTCCACCTTCGGAATATTGCTAAGATTAGATGCATCCTTTCCAGGATTGATGCTGAAAAACTAGTCACTGCTTCAAATAGAATCCATCATAGTCCATGGAGTGTTTCAAACCAGCAGCGACGCAGCAATTTCCAGGCGCGTCCAAGAAACGGCGCGCCACGCCACTAAAGATAGGATCGGGTTCTATTTTTGCTGGGTGCCACTTCTGGGATGCGTCAATTTCTGTAGCAAACATAGGGCTAGACAGGAAATCACCCACGGTTTCAGTATAAAATCACCGGTAAATTTCTAAATAAAAGTACTGCAGCAATGCTATTTCATACATAGGAAGCTTACATGTGACCCAACGCCTTATTTACTCACCGCATTGTTCCAGAAGTGCAGCTGGGTGTTTTACATGGCTTTAACCCTGGCAGTGGAGAGGAATAACATCATATATGATATCAAACAGTGATATCAAACGTGATTTCATTATTTTTGGTTTAATGGCAGATTCCATAAACAAACCATGACCTGAAGTCTCGAGGGGTCTTGTAATCTCGCAAGTTCAGCGAGGAGCACAGCAGGGAAGCTGTGCAGCTGCCAAGACTCTCTCAGTGTGAAAAGGGCCGCTTTGAAGTTCGCAAGTAAACAGTTCCGCTGCTGTTTCACGCCGCCGATGCTACCAGTGTGAAACCGGCGTCAGCTTCCCTACATTGGCTGCCTGTTAAATTCAGAATAGATTTTAAGATCCTCCTTCTCACGTATAAAGCTCTTAATAATCAAGCTCCATCTTACATCAGTGATCTGATTGTTCCTTATGTTCCTAACAGAGCATTTCTAGGTTTACTGGTGGTTCACAAAATAACTAAATATCTAAAAATAGGATGGGAGGCAGATCTTTTAGCTATCAGGCTCATCTTTTATGGAACCAGCTCCCAGCTTTAGTCCACGAGGCAGACACCTTGTCTACTTTTAAGACTAGACTTAAATTATTTGATAGGCCCTATGGTTAAAATCTGATGTTAGCCCAGATCTGGACAAGTGGGGGAGTAGAGGGAGGTGGAGTGTACAGTCAGTAAAGACGGCTCACCCTTGCCCTGCCTCCAACATGCCTCCATCTAAAAGGCTAGGTTATCCAGAGTTATCTATGTAGTTATGCTGCTATAGGCTTAGACTGCTGGAGGACATACTGATCATTTTCCACACTCTACTACTTTCTTCTACAATTTTCTTCTTCATTGCAATTTTTCCTGCTATTTTATTTTTTCTCTAAGTGTTTTTCTCCCCAGAAGAAGCTACAATGATGTTCTGCTGAGCTGTGGTAACCTCATGGAGTGGGCCATCAGCTTGAACACTTGCTATCCACTTAAACATTCTCCCTCTTATGATAATAAAATTTTACACTCTTTGACATTGAATGTGCTACTACTAGTTTACCCATTTAATTATAGATTCAGTAGGATAAATGGCATGGCCTGAATGGCATTACATTAATCTCCGAGAACAAAGTAAGGAACCTTGGTGTTATCTTTGATCAGGACATGTCTTTCAATTCCCAGGTTAAACAGGTTTGTAGGATTTCCTTTTTCCACCTTCAGAATATTGCTAAGATTAGAAGCATCCTTTCCAGGAGTGATGCTGAAAAACTAGTTCATGCATTTATTACATCAAGACTGGATTACTGTAATTCATTACTCTCAGGAAGTCCACAGAATGTAGTTAAAAGTCTTCAGCTTGTCCAAAATGCTGCAGCTAGAGTTCTGATGAGAATTAAAAAGAGAGATCATATCTCTCCTGTCTTTTCTTCCCTACATTGGCTACCTGTTAAATTCAGAATAGATTTTAAGATCCTCCTTCTCACATACAAAGCTCTTAATAATCAAGCTCCATCATACATCAGTGATCTGATTGTTCCATACGTTCCTAACCGAGCACTTCGCTCTCAGACTGCAGGTCTACTGGTGGTTCCCAGAATATCTAAAATTAGGATGGGAGGCAGATCTTTTAGTTATCAGGCTCCTCTCCTGTGGAACCAGCTCCCAGCTTTAGTCCGTGAGGCAGACACTTTGTCTACATTTAAGAATAGGCTTAAAACATTTTTATTTGATAGGGCCTATGGTTAAAATCTAATGTTAGCCTAAATCAGGACAAGTGGGGGAGTAGAGGGAGGTGGAGTGTAAAGTCGGTAAAGACGGCTCTCCCTTGCCCTGCCTCCAACATGCCTCCATCTAAATAGGATAGATTATCCAGAGTTTTCTCTGTAGTTATGCTGCTATAGGCTTAGACTGCTGGAGGACATACTGACCACTTTCCACACTCTACTACTTTCTTCTACAATCTGCTCTTTAACTGTATTACATTCTGCGATTTCAGCTGTTAACTTTATTTTCTCTCTAAGTGTTTTTCTCCCCAGAAGAAGCAACAACGATGTTCTGCTGAGCTGTGGTGGCCTCATGGAGGGGGCCATCGTCTAACACACTGCTGCTAACTACTTAAACATTCTCCCTCTCCTGATAATAACTTTTTGCTTTCCTTGACATTGGACGTGTTACTGCTAGTTTACCCATTTAATTAGAGATCCACTAGGATAAATACAATAAAGTTTATCTCACCAAGTAGAATATTTACTAAGACATCACAATAGAACTATAGACACATTATTGTGTTTGTGCGTGTGTGTGTGTGTGTGTGTCATAGACTGTACGTGTGTGTGTGTGTGTGTGTGTCATAGACTGTACGTGTGTGTGTGTGTGTGTGTGTGTGTGTGTGTGTGTGTGTGTGTGTGTGTGTGTGTGTGTGTGTGTGTGTGTGTGTGTGTGTGTGTGTGTGTGTGTGTCTGCTCTGTCTTCTCGATCCCCAGTGAGTCGTGGTGGATGGCTGCTTATACTGAGCCAGGATCCACTGGAGGTTTCTTCCTGTTAAAAGGGAGTTTTCCTCTCCACTGTCGCTGCATGCTTGCTTAGTATGAGGATTGCTGTATAGTCACTGACACTAGTCAGTGACTTGATGCAATTTGCTGGGTTCCTTGTATAGGACACATTATTTCTGATTGGCTTAATGAACTGTGAATTGGAATGTTTATTATGTGAAGTGCCATGAGACGATGCCTTGTCGTGATTTGGCGCTATATAAATAAACTTGAATTGAATTGAATAAATACAATAAAGTTTATCTCTCACTAAATAGAATATTTACTAAGAAATCACAATGTAATCATAGAAACACTACTGTGTGTGTGTGTGTGTGTGTGTGTGTGTGTGTGTGTGTGTGTGTGTGTGTGTGTGTGTGTGTGCGCGCGCTCTGTCTTCTCGATCCCCAGTGAGTCATGGTGGATGGCTGCTTATATTGAGCCAGGATCATCTGTAGGTTTCTTCCTGTTAAAAGGGAGTTTTCCTCTCCACTGTCACTGCATGCTTGCTTAGTATGAGGATTGCTGTAAAGACTCTGACACTAGTCAGTGACTTGATGCAACCTGCTGGGTTCCTTATAGAGAAACCTTTTATTCATTGGCTTAATGAACTGACCTCTATTGGAATATTTACTGTGTGAAGTGCCGTGTGGGTTCTAGGACTATAAGGCACCATATCAAATACAGACATTTACCATTTAAAAGCTGAACATTTCCATTAACAGATTTGGTCCCAAACCAGGTGTTTTATTCCCTACATGCACAGCAATTTCATCAAAGGTTTAAGAATTTGTTTCATACCACATGTGTGGTTTAGGTTGGGCAGTGACATCCTTGATGTTTCTGTGTCTGGTTCTAATATATACAGTCAATGTGTTTACTGCAGAGAAAGACCCCAAACGTGTGAAAAGTCTCATTCATTTTATTGGAAAGTTGTCAAGCAACAGGTGACATTAATTACTGGTGTCTCCTGTGATCCCTCTTTGATGTGTGTTTCTGTAAAATTGAACCATGGATCGTAGACCAGGTCACTGAGGCTGAGCAATGTGCTGCTCTCTCTCGTGCTACACACCGACTGTAGCACTCAAATTAGAGGAGTGGAAGAAATGCTGGGGCGGGGGGGGGGGGGGGGGGGGGGGGAGGTTTGAATAAAACATAGCGAAGACAAAGAGATGGATAGGTGATTAGGTTTTCCAGCTCTACTGATTGCAACTCAGAACATTTAGCAATTCTGCATGATCCCGTGTGATTAAACACAATAAATATTATTATGCAATCTTTTTTAAAATATCTACGTGCAAATAGAATAACAGCTACTGTTCAACTAAATGGCATTTCACCTTAAATCACAAGGGAAATCAGTCACTTTTACATCAATCCACAGCTTTTCGTGCCTGAACAGGCTTCCCCGTCCTCTCATGACTGTCCTGGTCTGGTCTCTTTGATCTGACCACTTCAGCTCCCGTCCCCATCCAGCAGCAGGGACCAGCTGGTCTGAACCGGCACTTGTTATAGTTCTGTTATTAGACTTGGGAAATAGTCATTTAATGGCTGCAGCTGACACAGAAGCCCCCACGGCCCTGTCTGTAAATTACATTGCTCTCACAAACAATCCTATTAGATTATGACAACTGAGAAGTCATGTTGGTTCTGTAAAACAGTCTTCATGGCCTAGTTTCAGCAGCACTCATCTTTGGGTGTGCTTAATCTTTGTAGCCAAGAATTGCTAATCAGATTACAGTATTAAAAATGCAGTAACTCTAAATGGTGCCTAATAACTTCCTCTTCTAAAAAGAGAAAAGCTAAATGGTGGTTTTGATTTTAGCTGTAATAGTTTCCTGGTGTGTTTCACAGAGTTTTTCAACTGTTTCTGTTGATCCGTTAATCTGACGTGCAAAGGCGTCCGATCTGTTGTTAGGTTGTTGTCTACGCTGCTGCACGTTTGTTTGAACAATCTCTTATCGATAACTGCAGACCGCACCACAGTTTGATCAAGTACACACACATTGAGGTGAGTTCTGATCGCTGCTGTTAAACAAAGCAGCATTGATCTTTAATCCTTTTCCCTGTATGACTCACAGAGCAGGTGGATGTCCTTTGCTTTTATTTAATAAAACTGGTCAAATCCAAAACAGAACATTTATTGATTTCTAAAAGGATATTCAATTTTTTTTAAACCCATTCAAACCTTTTAGCATAACTTGTTCAGGGTTATTTTAAACTTTTAGTAGCCTGTTGTTTGGATTTACTACTTTAATACTTACATTTTATCATTACATCAGCACATGGAAAGGCTGAAGGGAAAAGTTCCATCCATCCATCCATCCATTTTCTGAACCCGCTTGTCCATGTAGGGTTGCGAGAGGGCTGGTGCCTATCTCCAGCGGTCAATGGGCAATCAGGTGGGGTACACCCTGGACAGAGAGCCAGTCCATTGCTGTGAAGGGAAAAGTTAACCCGCTTATGTTTTATTTGATCATTTTGAGAGGACATTTTTGTTGCAGGTGTAGGTTTTGTTGTGGACTCACTCTTTATCCTAACCACTTTTTCTTCAGTAAGGTGAAGAGGAGCTGGTTTCAGGGGTATGTCCAGGGGATAGCCTGGGGTAGCACATGCCACCCTTGGAATCTGATTGGCCACCCCACTGAATTCCTATTAAACTGACTTGTCCACAAAACGCTTGGGGTAAAAAGAAAAGGCATAACTGTTGGTGCCACCCATGCATAAAGAAGTGCACTACCTGGGCCACCCCATTTTAAAAGATCTGGGCATGCCACTGGCTGGTGCACAACTCCAGCCATTATCAAGCGGCAGGAGGGGTACGCCCTGGACAGGTCACCATCACAGGAACAAACAACCTCACATTTTCAGGGTTGCTAATTGACCTGACGTGCATGTTTTTACTCTGTGGGAGCAGGGGCGTGTCCAGGGAGTGGCCTGGGGTAGCACATGCCACCCTTAGAATCTGATTGGCCACCCCAGGTGCCACCCCACTAAGTTCCAGTTTAAATTGACTTTACATTGTCGACAAAAGGCTTGGGTTGTTAACTCAAAAATAGTGTGTGGTTGCATGCACCTTTCACCTTGTTTTCTAGCCCAGGCATGTAGTATTACTATTATTTAATATTTTTTCATATTCACATACATAGTATTTAGAGTCCCACTCAAATCCAGTTGGTGGCAGTGATGCAACAAGAAGTGACTTGCTAACCACCACAAAAGTAGAAGATGAAGAGAAAAAGAAAATGGTGATTGTGCAATGTGAAACTCAAAAATTCACTAGAAAGTAAATAAATAAATAAATAAACGATTTGTGTAAATAAATAAATAAATAAATAAATAAGCATAACCATTGGTGCCACCCATGAATAAACAAGTGCCCCACTTGGGCCACCCCATTTTAAAAGTCCTGGACACGGCTCTGTGTGGGAGGAAACCAGTATGTACAGTCTATGATCCAAACATCCGGTGATAGAACATGAAGTTAGTTGGTCACATGTATTCTGTAAATCATGTTATGTTGATGACAACTATATAGGTCATAAAGAGAAATATGTTTTGTGTTCTTTTGTCACGTTTTCTATGAGCACACTAAAATTACAGCAGCTAACCTTTACTTATGTAGCAGGATGAGGTAATCTGCTCCTGACTTTAATACCAGGTGTTATTTATTAAAATCAGGAGCAGATTACCTCATCCTGCTACACTTATTATTACAGTCATGTCTTCATATAGAATATTTGATATCCACAAGCACATGATGATGTGTTTCAGCTGCTAACAGGCACCAGAATTAAAATAGAAAATTAAACAAGTGTGAACGCTAACGCGATGTCTTCAGCCATCGTCACCCCCGAGCTGCACATGCAGGAAAATTGTATCCGACTGACCCCGGCTTTCCACGGGAGCCGTCAGCAGCACGTTACTGCAGCAGCACGTCATAGCTGCTGATAGGAACCGCTGTGGTCAACAGAGCCTTTTCCACTGGAGCCGTCGGCAGCCGTCAGCAGCGCGAGTCGGCCGCGTCTCAGGAGCAGCATGTCGCGGCCTTTACGCGCCGGTTCTATTTTCTACGCGCGACGCCTCTGAAACGGGTCAAGTTCGACATTTTTGGGGAAGGAAAGACAGGAAATCGAACGCGGAAATGGAGAGAAGCTCTCGAGATTTTCAGAATAAAGAACGTACTGCGTTCCGGTTGCTTTACTTTTAAAAACAGTTACTAACTGTGCGTCCCCGTGAGAAGTTATCACATAGCTAGCGGTCTCCTTTGTTTTTCAGGTCCGTATTGGCGATTATAAAACGGACAGAACATAAAACACAAACCATGTTGTAGTTTTCTCCTGCTTGTTGTTGTGTTTACTGACGAAGTCACTCGTGTGACTTCGTGCTCTGTCGGTGACAGCTGCTCCCCTGCTGCTTCGCGTCTCGTGGGAAGAGCCAAGCAGCAGCTTACGCGAGCAAGACGTGCTGCTGCAGTAACGTGCTGCTGACGGCTCCCGTGGAAACCCGGGGTTATGCGCATAGCAGATCTGTTCCGTAACATAAGGAGCCATATGATTGGCTGAAAGCGAACAGCCCTGGCAGAATCATATATTTGATTGACAGATTCATTAGCCAATGGTGACGTTTGTTGATCTGCGACGTTAGGAGAGTCTCAAAATTCAGCGCACAGATTTCACTCACAAACGCAGAAAGGTTCACAAATGAGAAGCTGTTCGTAAATGCACGTTCAGCAATTCGTATGATCTGTGAGTTTATATTACAAGTGTTCTTACAAATTATATTTGTGAACCACAGAGTGTGAACTTCAGAATTAGCATGTGCATTTGTGGAAAATGTTGCGTGACTTATTTTTTCACATTATATTTATGAGTCAAAGAGTGTGAATTTCCGAATGAGCGTGTGCATTTGTGGAAAACGTTGTGTGACTTAATTCTTATGTCACTGCTTCTGCTCCAGTCGGGGTTCTCTCCCCCCCCCCCCCCCCCCACACACTCTCCTCTTCCTGAGGAGGATCCACTCCCTCTTTCCTATTCACTCTCTCTCTCTTTCTTTACATTTTTAATCACAATTGTCTATTTTTTGCTCATTTTAATTTAATCATTTTCTAAATTCTTTTTTCTATTTTACATGTTTTGTTTTTGTGAAGCACCCTGTGATTTTTATCTTGAGAGGCTCTATAGAAAAGATCTTTTCTTCTCTCTCTCTCTTAATTCATGCACTTAAATATTAATGTTCTGATTTTATTGAAAGACTTGTTCTGTAATAGTTCCTTTACTATTGTGATCAAAAACATTTAATCTCAACTCTGAGGCTGCTCTGTAAATAGTTTTCAAATAAACAATACACATAGCAACTTCTGATCAAACTTAAAATAACGTATTGATGTAAACCACACCCACTTCCGGTTAAATTACACCCACTTCTGGGTTAGGCCACGCCCACTCCGAGTACAGATACAGATAATTTAGATGGTTGAACAGATACAGATACAGATAGTGGTGTACTCGCTCATCCCTAATAGCCCCCCAAGGTGCTTCACATAACTATCTTTCGTTCATCCATTCACACGCTGGTGGTGATGATTAGCCACAGCTGGCCTGAGGCGCGCTGGCAGGCACCACCACCACCACCACTAGTAGGCAAGGTGGGTTTAGTGTCTTGCCCAAAGACACAACAGCAGTCTCTGGAGGGAACCGGTATTGAACCTGCAACCTTCTGATTACTGGACAACCCGCCCTACCTCCTGCTGCCGTCCACAAACCCTTCAGATTATTTTGGGTTCAAATCCCAGTAAACCAGCAGGTTCTGAAATACTCAACCAGTACTAAGTTACTGAAGTGTCACGTTTTTCTCCATCTGATGTTCAGTTTGGAGTCCAGTAAAGCACCTACCTAGACGACTAAGGGCATTGACTCGCTGCCCTGTGATTGGCTGAGCAGTCATGCTCACCTGATCAGTATATTTAGACCTTTAACTAAAACTCTTGTTTTGTGTCTGTGTCTCTAAGCCAAGCAGTGGTGGTTGATCGGAGCGTGTATGTATCAGGACAGCTGGGGATGGATCCGGTCAGCGGCCAGCTGGTGGGAGGCGGTGTTCAGGCCCAAACCAGACAGGTGTCATCGTCCATCTGCTGATTTCACACCCGCACACCTGAGATGTGGCTATAGTTACTTTAGTATTCTGGAAAGTAACTTTTTTAGCATGACTTTACTTTAATAACCAGTGTTAACCAGCAGCTGTGTGGGAAAACATTCTTTACAGTAAACCAATGAATGATGAGTGAATGAATGATCTAAAACAACACAACAGCTGCTCTGCACAGATGTAAAACTATCCAAACATTCAGCCGTATTAACAAAATAATCCGCTAAGCAGTGTTGGGAGTAACGCCGTTTAAGTATAACGGCGTTTCTAACGGCGTTCTTTTATAGGTAACGGAATAATCTAATTAATTACTTTTCCCACTGTTGCAACGCCGTTACCGTTACTGGGGACGGAAGGTTGTGCGTTACTGTGTGCTTGTCGAACGTTGAGCAGCAGCGTGAGGCTTTCTGACCGCCACACTTCAGCTGCAGCCAGGGAGAGAGAGGTGTCGGTAACACACAAACACGATGATGATTGGCCGGGTGGGCGGAGACCCTCAGTGTTCTCGCTGTCACCGCATGCTGGAGACACAACGGGAATAACTCCGTTTAAAATAACCGCGTTAATAAAAAATATTTCTTTCTGTAACGAGCAAACTAATTAATTACGTCTTCTTTTATCAAAACGTCATTTCTGTTCCTGGTAAGAAAATGCGTGCGTTAAGCAGCGCGGTGTGTTGAAGCTGTCATCATCAGCTGATCAGGAGCTAAAGAGGTAGATGTTTTCATCCAAGTGCGTCACGGCCCGTGAAGAACGAGGAAGACGTGATGAATATCTACGGCTGCAGACCCCCGCAGACTTGTTGCTGCAGGGTCTGCAGCCATGCCCTTCTTAGCGTGACAGCGGGACGTCCCGAAGGTCCGCTCACCTGTTCACCGCTCAGACGTCCTGATCTTCTGCCTTCCTAGATCATCCAGCTGTAACCTGTTCCTGATCATGTCTTTAGTCCCGCTGTAACACTGATGCATCAGTCTCAGACATCATGGAGCTCAGGTGTTATTAGAACTACCTGTGTGTGTTTACCACCCAGCTTCAGCTCTTCTGTGGTTGGGTCTGACCCACGTTAGTAAATGTAAGTCCTCCATCAGGCTTGTGCCTCTTCTAGTGTCATTTTAAAGGATTTTATTTATTTATTTAACCATTACTAGATTACCAGCAACAGAAATGCTACTAAAACACACAATTATGTGAAGCTGGAAAAATTAGAATGCTGTGCAAAATTACATTTATTTCTGTAATTTAACTAGACCGAGATTTAAAGGCTCGGGAACCTTTACAGGTGTTTCTATTTGCAATTTTAAATTGTAGCTGATTGGGTTTTTGTTAAATATCACACAGTGACCTTTTAATAGTCTAGATTAGTGTAATGTTCCTATTAGTAGTTCCTCCTGTTAAGTGCATATTTATTTAAATTATTCAGGTTTATATAAAACATTTGGACATACATTTTATTATGTTCAGTCATTAGTCATTTATATTTTACTATTGTAGTAATTCTTGCATTCTTTAATGAAAAAAGTAACTAAGTAGTTACTTTTGTTGGTAATTAGTTACTTTTATGATCTTGTAACTCAGTTAGTAACTGAGTTACTTTTTTGACAAAGTAATCAGTAACTATAACTAATTACTTTTTTAAAGTAATGTTCCCAACACTGCCGCTAAGTACGTAGCAGCTGCTCTGACTGAGCTTTGGCTTCAAAGTGTCACCAGGATCATGTTAGCACTTCATGGGACAAAGTTCAGGTCCATGTGTTGCAACAGTCTATTGTGTTTTATTCCTAGGCTCTCGTGAACATGGGGGAGATCCTCCGAATGGCTGGATGCACTTACGAGAACGGTGAGGCGATCCTCTGTGTCGAAGCCATTGTTCTGCAGATGTTCTTCATGCAGTTTACTTTTATTTCTGGCAGTTGTTAAAACCACCGTGCTTCTCGCTGACATCAATGATTTCTCAAATGTCAATGAAGTTTACAAGCAGTGTGAGTATGTTGGCTTCCCCTCTATAGATAAGAGCTGTTGTACAACCCTGACCGCTGGGTGTCAGCACAAACTAGCTATACCACAAGTCCCATTTATTTAGCATAAGGAGCCTTTAGATCTGCCCGCTTTGCCCATCTTTCCTTAGTTTACTCCATATATGTTTTTATATTCCCTACTTCTAAATAAAGTGATGTTCTGCCTGGAAGAGTTTTTATGGCTCCATGCTGATGTGAGGAGAGATCACCACATTTTGCATAAGCCAGTTTAACACCGAAACCAGAGATGATTCAATGTTACTGTAGGGTTAATGACCTAAACATAGGAATTAAAGGCTGTTGCTATCAGCTTATATTTTAATTCCTAAGATCAAACAAATTGACGAATGAGATTATATATGGATATATAAATATAATAGATATATATTCATACACCAACTTGCTTGGTCTATGTTTAATCAAAAGATTATATTTATTTTTAAAGATTTAATTTAATAGCAAAGATTATTTGTTAATTCAGAAGATCTAAAGATCTTTGCCTGTTCAGTGATCAATGTACACCCACTCTGTGTTTATTTCAAGAAAGAGTCAAGTTTAAGAAGGTTAAGAAATTTATTACTAAACAATTATAAAACATGACAATTTATAAAAGACTTTGATATTAAAAAAACTTTGGTGTTAAAAAAGCAACCCTGTGTTTGGATGAATCTAATATGAAGTGTTTGTTTGCGGGTGAATGCAATGTCTCAGAACGTGTCTGGCGCAGGTGTGTTCTCTGGAGGGCCCTCGGTCGACGCTGTAGCGTAATGGTTTATTGACGTTACAACTCGCAGGTGCAGTCAGAGATCAGGGTCAGCCAGTGTGGTACAGGGTGGCATTCAACCTTCCCCCTGTGGTAGGCGAGTCACCAACGTCAGGTCTAGAGGT
This sequence comes from Nothobranchius furzeri, assembly GCF_043380555.1. Classification (NCBI taxonomy): domain Eukaryota; kingdom Metazoa; phylum Chordata; class Actinopteri; order Cyprinodontiformes; family Nothobranchiidae; genus Nothobranchius; species Nothobranchius furzeri. Next base: position 57,094,808 of record NC_091752.1, read on the forward strand.
CACTAGCACCAGCTGTAGGAGTAGGGTCAGTGATGTTGTCAGCCCCCCCCTTCGGCAGGTGGCACCCCCACCGCAAGGTACTGGGCTTCAGCTGGAGTCTCGGCGCCACCATCAACTCCCCCTTCGGCAGGTGGTGTTCCCACTCCAGTGTGCGGAGTCTCAGGTGCAGTGCCACTGCAAACTCCCCTAGGTTAATGTTGGTTTATGCTTGACGCATCCGCGAGGTTGCGTCATTTTAACAACCACGCCCCTCCACAGCACCTCCGCACGGCCCAAAATTTCCGCACCGCGCACCTAGGAAATTTTCTAACCATGCGGACGGTCGGACACGGAAAAACATGGCGGACTGGCAAGAACTAGTATGGCAGAGGTTCATAAATACAGACATTTGTATGATTCAGCTCTAAAAGATCACCGGGATCAACACGTTGTTAATAATTCTTGGAGAGAAATAGCTCGCACTGTCGGAAAAGACGAGGACGCTGTTAAAACATGCTGGAATGACATGTTGTAAACAACAGTAATTTTTACTTCTACTATGGTGTAGTGTTGGATGCATGCCGTAGAGCTCTACGCTGCCCCCTACAGTTTGGGAGAATATTAACTCACCGCAGAGACAAGCCGCATGAACCTATAAACGCTGCAAGTTGTGAAGCGCGTTCCATCCGCGAGCCGCATCACCAAGCGGAAAGTGAATGCGTCAAGCATAAACCAAGCTTTAGGTGGTTTTCCCACCCCCGAGTGAAGCAATCTTGCTGCAGAGACGACACAGACTCTGTGGGTGTCACTGACCTTGGAGGCTGTGGATCGACTGGTCACTCTGACAGCGCCTTTGTAGTTAACAACACCTAGCGAGGGAATGACACGAACACGAAAGAGAGCCCATAGCTCAGGAACGGAGTCAAGCTTGACAGGAGAAGGCAAATGAGCTGTCAGATCAGAAAGGTACAGGATCATCCTGCTGATATCAGAGTCCTGGGACTGAAGACTGACAAGGTTGTTTTCAGAAAAGACAGGAAGAACAGACTCAAAACCATCGGACGGTCGAGAGGTGGACGCGTTAACGGCCTTAGCTCAAGTCACGACACACACGGGGTGGGTTTGACCGAGAAGACACACTGTCAGGGAGCCACAAGGGGTTAAAGGACCATGGGGTACCAACAGCTGCACCTTGTTTGGCAAGAGAGTCTGCAATCAGATCCATATCAGTTCCGGGTACACGAGAAAGACCTTTGACTTCACGCCAATAGATCTGCATGTCATGTGATGTCGCTAGGGTTATCACAAGCCATGAAGAGGTCTTGATGTTTAACAGGCTTCCGGTTAGAGGTTAAGAACCCGTTAATTTTCCAAGAAGGTAAGGGAGGTGGTGGAGGACCTAAACTTGGAGACGGCCACAGAAAAGGAACACTCAGAAAGATAAGAGGAGAACCACTCCAGAGCAGTTCCTGATAGAACTGCCCAGTCTCTCATCCTCTCCAGTAGCAGGTGATGGTCAACAGTGTCAAAGGCTGCAGTCAGGTCCAGCAGGACCAGAACAGAACAGTCCCCTGCATCACTGAGTCAGAAGGTCATTAGAGACCCTAAGAAGAGCTGTTTCAGTAGAATGAGCTCTACGAAAACCTGACTGGAAGCAATCATAGATGTTATGTTCATCAAGAGCAGCTGTGAATTGTTTAGCCACAACCTTTTCCAAGATCTTGGAGATGAACGGAAGTTTAGAGATGGGTCTGAAGCTGCTATGAAGAGAGGGGTCAAGACTCGTTTTTTTAAGAAGCGGGTGGATTACAGCGTTCTTAAAGTAAGCAGGGACCTGACCAGAAAACAGAGAAGCATTAATAATGGAGAGCACGCTGGGACCGATGGACTGGAAAGCATGTTTAAACAAAGATGAGGGTAAGATGTCAAGGGGGCATGCAGAGGTCTTCATAGAGTTAACTAGTTTGGTTAACTCTGGCAAAGAAACAGGAGCAAAGCTATCTAGGATGATGGGCCTGGTTGGAGTCGGGAGAGGCAGCGGTAAGGCTGAAGGAGAGATGCTAGATCTAACCTTATTGACTTGTTCACAAAGAAAGACAGAAAGTTCTCACAGTCTGCAACAGAGTGGATGGAGGCTGTAGGAGTGGTGGGAGAGACGATACTGCTGATGGTGTTAAACAGCACCTTGGGGTTCCCTTTGCTCTGGGACATCAGGCTGGAAAAATAGGAAACCCTTGCATCTCTGACTGCAGAGTTAAAGGATGACAGAAGATCTTTGAGGTGCAGCAGATGGACGTGGAGATGAGTTTTCTTCCACAAACGCTCAGTTTTTCTGCATTGGCGCTTCAGGCTGTCATGAAACCAGGGAGTAGGGTTCACTGCAGGAACTGATCTGGTTCTAACAAGACAGATATTGTCCAGAATGGAGAGGCAGTGATCGTTAGACTGAGAAGGTAAGGAATCTGGGTCGTTATCAGAAGAACAGGGTGGATCAAAAGCAGCAGAAAAATTTCTAGCTGTGCTCTCAGTAAGAAAACAAGAACTAACCATACGGCGAGCAGGAGGTGGGGACGCAGAAACTGACAAGTTAAAGAAAATGCAATGGTGATCAGAAGTAAAAACAAGGTCCAGAGTGTGCCCCCGGGTGTGTGTGGGGCCAGAAACATGATGGGTAAAGCTGAAGGAGTCCATAATGCTGGAGAAATTCATGGCAAAGAGATCGGAGGGATCATCAACATGGATGTTAAAGTCACCAACAATCACCAGTCTGGACAGCTTCACAGTGGAGGATAGAAAGTTACTAAACTCCTGAAGAAAAGAACTGTTTGGACCAGGTGGACGATAGACCACAGCACAGTAGAACGGGTCCTTACGCCCGACTTTAATCAGCTGCAGTTCAAAGGAAGCAAAGTGACCAGAGGTTGTAGAACTACGTGGAAGATGGTCTCTGAAAACAACAGCTAGGCCTCCCCCACGACCAGAACCCCGGGGCTGGCTAAGAAAAGAATTACCACTCGGGCAGAGTTCAACCAGACCAGAATATCGTGGGCGATCGTGAACAAACGGAAGGACAAAAGAGTCTGGCGATCATAGGAGATGGTAGCAGGGACACTACTGAAGAGTATCGCAGACAGGAGCAAGGTGGAAAAGAGGAGGTTAGTGGAGAAAAGTTTGAAAAAGTGGCCGGTGACTGCGGCTAAGCCAAGCACAGGCGCCATCTTGTTACCGACCGGAAGCGGAAAGAAGGTCACTGGCCGATGTTGTGTTTCAATGACGATGATTTTCTGTCAACCAATGTAGTTGGAAAAGTGTTTAACTGCCCACATGGTGGAAAGCAAAGCTTTTCACAGTCAAGAGTATTTAAACTCAGGACCGGACAAGAGCTTACTAGCATATGCTACGACACGCCTGTCACAGTCATATAATTGATAAAGACCGACACTGAAGCTGTTAGATGAGAACACGACCTCAAGGTGGAACTCTTTGTCACAATCAGGAAGCGCCAGGCACGGAGCTGAGCATAATACGACCTTCAGGTCGTACATGGCCTGTCGTTGCTGCTCAGTCTGAGGATGTGCCTTTCGAGTAGACTGAGCCATGCACGCGTGGCCTGTTGCTGCATGTCATTCCCTCTTTGGGTGTTGTTAACTACAACGGCGCCGCCAGGGTGACCAGTCTGTCCAATACCTCCAAGGTCAATGACACCCACAGAGTCTGTGTCGTCTCTGCAGCAGGATTATTTCATCCAGGGGTGGGAAACCCACCTGCCCTAGGGAAGGGAGGTTGACAGTTGCAGTGGCACTGCACCTGAAGCCTGATTCATGCTTCTCCGTCTGCGTCAGTGCGGAGACACGCAACGTCCTTGCGGGCCTGCCGGAGAGCTCCGCAAGGACCGACGGAGTCGAGCTCTCTTTTCTAAACATCCGTCAGTCGAGACGGACAACGCAAGCTTGTGATTGGTCAGGACGCCGCTGTTGTCTACACCGCTGCCATTGCGCCCTCAAAAGCATAAACAGAGCCGAGGATAACTAGCGGTAGACACAGAAAAGCTTGAAGAATACATCACGACTTAACTCTAAAACATGAACGTTTAATTCCTCCGTGACTGGAGGAGTGAAAAGATACGCAGCAAGCGTTTTATTTGTGGACGGAAATGACACGAAACGTGGGTTTAGAGGTGGTGAGCGCATGAAGAGGTGGAGGAGGATGAGAGACAAATTTGTCTGTGTTAAAAAGTCTCTTATATACAAAAAAAAAACACAATATAAACGCACTATCTTGGACCGGATACATGACAGGATACCACAGAACAGCGCTACGCCCTCTGTTGTCCTGCCGGGCAATTGCTTTGCAACACTCCCCAGGAGACGGAGAAGTATGAGGGCAAAACGCTTCCATCAATCCGTGCGCGTCTGTCCCTTGCGGAGCTGACGGAGAAGCATGAATCAGGCTTGAGACTCCGCACCCTGGAGTGGGAACACCACCTGCCGAAGGGGGAGTTGATGGTGGCGCTGAGACTCCAGCCGAAGCCCAGTACCTTGCGGCGGGGACGCCACCCGCCGAAGGGGGGGGCCGACAACATCACCGACCCCACTCCACTACAGCCGGCGCCCGTGACCCCCAGCCGAGCCGGCGAGTCACCCACCGACGGGGAGGCCGAACGCCCCCCGCACCACCACCGGCCTACCCCGATCTCTATGACTGCACCTGCGCGTCGACTGAGGGCCCTCTGGAGCGCACATGTGTCGCCCTGAATCAGTTCTTCCTCTAAAAAAACAGATGTGTCACTGTCTATTTCCTCTAATTCTTCATCAGTAGGAGACATTTTCTTCTAAAGAAAGTGATATTTCATCATTCTCCCCAAAGTTCTCCTCCATAATTGTGGAAAGACCAGCCTGATTCTCCCAAATATCCCTCTCTGTAGTCAGAGACA